>NC_068937.1:52062451-52292451 GCF_016801865.2 Culex pipiens pallens | reverse complement strand
AGAATGCTTATTATTTTTCAACAAATTCGTTTGTTTTGTGCATGTTTTTTCTGCTGTGAATTTGGAAACATTTTCATTCTAAATAATAAACATTTGAATTAAAAACAAATGTTTTTAATTCTTTTATAACCAGAAAATTCCACCAATTGCAACAGATAATGCTCAAACCTAATTTGTAACTAAGAAAACTCCACGAAACCATCCCGGAAAAACAAAACCTCTAACACTGCTTGTTTCACACTAATTACAAAACATGAAACCCAAAACCCCCTCTTGCACACTGTTTGGATTCCACTTAAATCTGCTACTTTTCTCATTGTGTTTACTCGGGGCCAGAAATTGGAATCACACCGACCGACACTTCAAAGCGTGCGACCCCTTTTCTTCTTGCCACGCGGTGGTTACAAATTGGCCGGCCTGTTTTTCCGCGACCTGTCCACACCTCTCCAACACACCTTCGCCTTTCGTGGAATTAGAACCAACAGATGCCGGCACCTGTTGTTGACTTTTTCCCAAACCACCACCAACCAACATTTTCACTGCACACAAAAAAATATTTCCGAATGTTACATCATTTATGATGTAACACTTTTGCACGTCATTAAAAATTTAAATTTAAGTGCAATTTTATGTAAATTTGCAACAAATTATACGTAAAAACATGATTTTACGTGTGATTCAACCGTTTACGTCGAATCTCAAGTTTACATCAACTGAGTTTACATGTGATTCATTTTTTCCGTGTCGAGTAAATTCACATATTTTTTTCTGTGTGGGGCAACATTTTCCCGAGTTTTTCGCGCGCGCAAACATACCCGCGCTCGGCAAAAGAAAAGCATTTCAATGTTATTGTTTTTGTTTTCAGCGGTTCTTCGTCTTCTTGTTCTTGCGTTTCCTTCGGCTTGTTAGACACACCACTTCATTGAGGTTTTAAATTTTCCAACATGGTCTGCTGGCGAGAGCGAGTTCATGGTGCGTCGAGATGGGATGATTTACTGTGGTTCCGAAGGTTTTGCTCGATTTCTTATAATAATAACAAGAGTCGTCGGGTAAGGGAAAGAGTTTAGCACTTGCATGAAGAAGAGCCTCCTCAGGAAATCGGTTACGACGCCTGGAGTGCGAGACGGAGGACGGAGTGGTTTATAAATAAAACACGGCTGCATTGAATGCATGTACGAAATTAAAGTTCAACACTGGAAAAAATATACTTGTCAGATAGTCTAAGTTAGCTCTAAAAAAAGGAAAAAAACTGCATTTATAACAATAGTTTAAGCTTGTATGCAATTAAAGCAAAAAAAAATCAAAAAATCAAATTATTCGCTCTACAGCATTGCCTTGGCGTTCTCGATTGCGAGATTCCTACTCGAAACTAGGTGTTCGAAGGCTTGATTGTTGAGGCAATTGCAAACCTCTTTTTACACCTTAGCTTCCATCCACCCCGGGATTCGAACTGACGACCTTTGGATTGTTAGTCCAACTGCCTACCAGCGACTCCACCGAGGCAGGACCTAGGGAGACGACTCCTACACCTGGAATGAGCTAACGACCTAACCATTAGAGGTTAGTCCGGGGCCAACATTTACTTCCCGTCCGACGGAAGGCGTGATCAGACAAATCTCGTCTCGAAAAATGCCACCGGGACCGTCTGGGATCGAACCCAGGCCGACTGGGTGAGAGGCAATCACGCTTACCCCTACACCGCGGTTCCCGGCAATTAAAGCATATATCAGAATATAAGTTGCATGGAAGATATTAGATAACTTAATCCGCCATCAGCTGTTTAGTAGAATATGCTGCGTTTAATCAACACATAATATTTAGATGAAATCTTATATTAATTACTACAAGCAGAGCAATTCTCTTTGAAATAGTTCGATTTCGAACATTTGTTTTGTATTTTTTTGGTATTTGGCTCAAACTTTGTAGGGGCTTTCTTAATGACCAAAGAAGCCATTTTGTGTCATTGGTTCACCCATACAATTTCGGCAGCTGTTGATAAAAAATGGAACGTAAACATTCAAAAATTGGTATGTTTTTATTTTCGAAATTTTTAAATATTCTTAGCCTTGTAAAAATGTCAGTCTTGATTTAAACATTAAAAATATTTGTTTCGAAGAGATCATGAAATTTAACAAATGTTTCATTTTCCACATTGAAAATTGGACCATTAGTTGCTGAGATATTGGTATTAGAAAATGTAGGAATGTAGGGATGAAACTTAAAAAACTTGAATTTCATTGTTTCTTTTTCTTTTAACCATAGGTCCAATCTTTAATGCCTCTTAGGTAATTTTATTGGAAATTTTCTCAACTTTTCGAAAAAAAAACATATTTTCAGGAATGGACAACCATGAATACTATTTTAAACGGGAATTTTTCAGTCAAAATTTATTATCTTGAAAGTTGTGCACTGACTGTATTTTTCGATTTGATTTAATTTTTTCCAAGGCCGTTGGAAATATTTTTCAAAGTTTTTTCATACATTTAGAAATTTACAACACAACTTTTTGAAAATACTCAGAATTTTCACAAAACTACGTATTGTCGAACAAAATACTCCAAATTACAGTTTTTACAATATGGGTTTCAAATGATCAGGATTTATTCAAACATATCAGAAATAATAAAACTAATTTTTGAAAATGCTTAAAAAATCATAAAACTACGTATTTCCGAAAAAAAATACTCAAAATTTCAGTTTTTTTATATGGGTATCAAATGATTGGGTTTTTTTTATTTATGCATTTAATTTTTTTTTGAAAATAGTCAAAAAAATTTCAAAACTACGTATTTTCGAAAAAAAAAACATTATTATTCAATTTAATTACATTAGGTAAATTTTGAGTATTTCAAAAAAATTGTGTTTTCGCTTTCGAAATGTATGAAAAACCGGTCATTTGTACCCATATTCAAGAATACTAAAATTTTGAGATTTTTTTTCCAAAAAACATTTGATAACCATTTTGTAAAAACCTTGGTAAAAACTGAAATTTAGAGTATTTTTTAAAAAGTACGTAGTATTGTGAAAATGTGTGTTGTTATTTTTTTAAATGTATGAAAAAATCCGATCATTTGATATTGCAGAATAAAAAACTGAAATGTTGAGTATTTTGTACAAAAATACGTAGTTATGTGAAAATTTGGAGCATTTAAAATTTTTTTTATTATTTTCGAAATGTCTGAAAACATCGCCATCATTTAATACCCATACAGTCTAAACTAAAATTTTGAGTATTTTTTAAATACGTAGTTTTGTGAAAAATTTTCAAAAAAATGTGTTATAAATTTCGAAATGTTTGAAAAAATCCTGATCATTTGATATAGATCATTGTAAAAACAATGATCTTAAGAAAAATACGCAATTTGTGGAAATTTTCATGTAACTATAATAGCAATGGATAGCTGAAATCATCTCGATTCTAAAAACTATAATTTTTTAAAGTTTGGACGATTTTCCATAGGATTATAGCCAATGTCTCCCATATAGCCAAAATCCTTCAACATTGACGAAGGCACCAAATCGATCAGAAAATCCCATCAAAAGTTACAGATTTTCGAATATTTATTTCAATTATTCAATAATTCATAATATCTAGATTATTTAAATAATTTAACTTTGTAGGGGCCCAGGAATTCCCATTGATCATGATAATACATGTTAAATCTATTCAAGATTTAGAAACCTCAGTAAACATTTAAAAAAAGGCTCTTGAAATTAATATAACATTAAACTTGTATACAAAATGCAATCTATCGGAAAGTAACTTGTATGCAAGTTATTTGACAATTTAACACACCATCTAATGATGAGTAGAAGAAGCTGATTTTTTGTAAAGAAAATGTACAACCCTTTCCTCTTATGGACAACTGTTCTACACAATAGAGAATTTGCAGCAAAGCTAAAAGACACATGTCGCCACCTATGAACAAATAGCGTAAACCTATGATTTTTTGAAAAAATGTGTTTTTTCCTTCAGATACAACATTTTTACAAAACTTATGCTGGATTCGGATGAGAAAAATTATTTCCAACAGTTTGGTGTATAACTTTCCAATATTTGTTTGATTTTACTATGAGAAAATTGTAAATATAGTAAAAGATAGTAATTTGAACTATTTGGCAAGAAAGTCTGTCAAAAATCAATAAAAATTGTTGAATATACGTTAACACACTTGTTATCAACTATATAACTATTTATTTCATTGGTATATATCGGGAAACTCATTTTTTCGTGTTCCATAACATGTTTTTTAAAGAAAAAGTTCACAAATTTTTGAGCGTCCAAAAATTGATGTTCATTATTTTAAAGCAAAAAAATTTTCTCGTCTTTTGCAACCAGTTTCATTAAGATTGATGCAGGGAATCATGAGAAATAATCGATTTTGTTCTTTGATCGGCAAAAAGGCATATGATTTTAGGCAAGTAACCTCATTTTGGCGCCACCTACATTTGAAACGCAGTCGCGCTGCAAAACCTCAATAGAGCGTGGAACATTTTTTTCACTTACAAGTTTTCAGTTATGATAATTGAAAACATTTGATAATTTCAGAATTCTCTTTTTTCTCTTTTTGTATTTCTTTATTCAGGAGAAAAATATTTTTCTTCTTAAATAAGGTGGATCCCACCCTCTTCTAAAAAAAACCATGAAAAATTAAAGGGCAAAATATATTTTTGATAAAACTTCAAAATTTCAATGAAAACAAAAGGGCCGTCTTGAAACAACGAGGACACTTTTTTTGGACATTTATTTTTATTATAAATTGTAGGAAATGAGTTTTCGCATACTACCGAAGGATTATTTTTACAAAAAAGCGTTTTTAAGCTTTGTTGCAAACAACCTATTGAGGTTTTGCAGCGCGACTGTGTTTCAAATGTAGGTGGCGCCAAAATGAGGTTACTTGCCAAAAATCGTATTCCTTTCTGCTGGAGTGAAGAACAAAATCACTTATTTCTCATGATTCCCTGCATCAATCTTAATGAAACTGGTTGCAAAAGACGAGACAAATTTTTTGCTTTAAAATAATGAACATCAACTTTTGGGCGCGCAAAAATTTGTGACCTTTTTCTTTAAAAAACATGTTTTGGAACACGAAAAAATGAGTTTCCCCGTATATATCAATAGATTAAACAGTTATATAGTTGATAACAGATGTGTTAACGTATATTCAACAATTTTTATTGTTTTTTGACAGACTTTCATGCCAAATAGTCCAATTTACTATCTTTTTATAAATTTACAGTTTTCTCATAGAAAAATCAAACAAATATTGGAACATTGTACACCAAATTGTTGGAAATAATTTTTCTCATCCGAATCCGGCATAAGTTCTGTAAAAATGTTGATTATGAAGGAAAAAACACATTTTTACAAAAAATCATAGGTTTACGCTATTTGTTCATAGGTGGCGACATGTGTCTTTTAGCTTTGCTGCAAATTCTCTATAGAGGATTTGCAGCAAAGCTAAAAGACACATGTCGCCACCTATGAACAAATAGCGTAAACCTATGATTTTTTGAAAAAAAATTGTTTTTTCCTTCATAATCAGCATTTTTATTAAACTTATGCCGGCCGAGGATGAGAAAAATTATTTCCAACAATTTGGTGTACAACTTACCAATATTTGTTTGATTTTTCTATGAGAAAACTGTAAATTTAGATAAAGATACTAATTTGGACCATTTGGCA
This sequence comes from Culex pipiens pallens, assembly GCF_016801865.2. NCBI lineage: Eukaryota > Metazoa > Arthropoda > Insecta > Diptera > Culicidae > Culex > Culex pipiens. The sequence continues at coordinate 52,286,765 of NC_068937.1, read as the reverse complement.
AGAAAGTCTGTCGAAAATCAATAAAAAATGTTAAATGTACGTTAACACATCTGTTATTGAGGTTTTGCACAGCGACTGTGTTTCAAATGTAGGTGGCGCCAAAATGAGGTTACATGCCAAAAATCGTATTCCTTTCTGCTGGATTGAAGAACAAAATCGCTTATTTCTCATGATTCCCTGCATCAATCTTAATGAAACTGGTTGCAAAAGACGAGAAAAATTTGTTGCTTTAAAATAATGAACATCATTTTTTTGGGGCGCAAAACTTTGTGACCTTTTTCTTTAAAAAACATGTTTTGAAACACGAAAAAATGAGTTTCCCCGTATATAGAGAATTTGCAGCAAAGCTAAAAGACACATGTCGCCACCTATGAACAAATAGCGTAAACCTACGATTTTTTGAAAAAATGTGTTTTTTCCTTCATAATCAAGATTTTTACAAAATTTATGCCGGATTCGGATGAGAAAAATTATTTCCAACAATTTGGTGTACAACATTCCAATATTTGTTTGATTTTTCTATGAGAAAATTGTAAATTAAGAAAAAGATAGTAATTTGGACTATTTGGCAAGAAAGTCTGTCAAAAATCATTAAAAATTGTTGAATATACGTTAACACATCTGTTATCAACTATATAACTGTTTATTTCATTGATATATACCGGGAAACTCATTTTTTCGTGTTCCAAAACATGTTTTTTAAAGAAACAGTTCGAAAATTTATGCGCGCCCAAAAATTGATGTTCATTATTTTAAAGCAAAAAATTTTTCTCGTCTTTTGCAACCAGTTTCAATAAGATTGATGCAGGAAATCATGAGAAATAGCCGATTTTGTTCTTCAATCAAGCAGAAAGGAATACGATTTTTGGCAAGTAACCTCATTTTGGCGCCACCTACATTTGAAACACAGTCGCGCTGCAAAACCTCAATATCAATGAAATAAACAGTTATATAGTTGATAACAGATGTGTTAACGTATATTCAACAATTTTTATTGATTTTTGACAGACTTTCTTGCCAAATAGTCAAAATTACTATCTTTTTATAAATTTACAGTTTTCTCATATAAAAATCAAACATATATTGGAAAGTTGTACACCAAATTGTTGTCTATAGAGAATTTGCAGCAAAGCTAAAAGACACGTGTCGCCACCTATGAACAAATAGCGTAAACCTATGATTTTTTGAAAAAATGTGTTTTTTCCTTCATAATCAACATTTTTATAAAACTTATGCCGGATTCGGATGAGAAAAATTATTTCCAACAATTTGGTGTATAACTTTCCAATATTTGTTTGATTTTTCTATGAGAAAACTGTAAATTTAGAAAAAGATAGTAATTTGGACTATTTGGCAAGAAAGTCTGTCAAAAATCAATAAAAATTGTTGAATATACGTTAACACATCTGTTGTCAACTATATAACTGTTTATTTCCTTGATATATACAGGGAAACTATTTTTTTCGTGTTCCAAAACATGTTTTTTAAAGAAAAAGGTCACAAATTTTTGCGCGCCCAAAAGTTGATGTTCATTATTTTAAAGCAAAAAATTTTTCTCGTCTTTTGCAACCAGTTTCATTAAGATTGATGCAGGGAATCATGAGAAATAAGCGATTTTGTTCTTCAATCTAGCAGAAAGGAATACGATTTTTGGCAAGTAACCTCATTTTGGCGCCACCTCGTTTGAAACACAGTCGCGCTGCAAAACCTCAATCAACTATATAACTGTTTATTTCACTGATATATACGGGGAAACTCATTTTTTCGTGTTCCAAAGCATGTTTTTTAAAGAAAAAGTTCACAAATTTTTGCGCGCCCAAAAATTGATGTTTATTATTTCAACACTCAAACGCTCGTTAGTCATTTGACCCCTATTTTTTTTTTTTCTTAAAATTGTCATAACTTTTGGTAGAATGGATCAATTTGGATGCTTCCGGTTGCAAAAGATCCAGATTTGTCTATATTTTGAACTGTCAGATGGGGGACAAATATGGTCCACTTTTAGCGGAGATATTCCGGATTCCGTTGGGGTACCTCAGCCCTCCTATGTGGGGTTTTGGTCAATAGAACAAAAGCCATTTCACAGAACAACTACGGAAATGATGCAAAACTACAAGGCATCATTCTAATACATCATCCAGCAAAAATAATTGACATGGTTAAGTCCTACGGGGCACCGGAGCCGGTTCCATTTGGGCACCAATCGACATCAGCTCAGTGAACCGTTTCTGGTTGGAACCTGTTCCGGTGCCCAAAGGTCTTGACCATGTCAATTATTTGTGCAGGATGATGTAAAAGAATAATGCCTTGAAGTTTTGCATCATTTCCGGCATTATTTTATGAAATGGTTTTTGTTTTATCGACCAAAACCCCAGATAGGAGGACCGAGGTACCCCAACGTAATCCGAAACATCTCCGGTAAAAGTGGACCATATTTGTCCCCCATCTGACAGTTCAAAATATAGACAAATCTGGATCTTTTGCAACCGGAAGCATCCAAATTGATCAATTCTACCAAAAGTTATGACAATTTTAAGAAAAAAATAGGGGTCAAATGACTACCCGAGCGTTTGAGTGTTAAAGCAAACAATTTTTCTCGTCTTTTGCAACCAGTTTCATTAAGATTGATGCAGGGAATCATGAGAAATAAGCGATGTTGTTCTTCAATCCAGCAGAAAGGAATGCGAGGTAAGGCAAGTAACCTCATTTTGGCGCCACCTACATTTGAAACACAGTCGCGCTGAAAAGTTTTTTGCTTTAAAATAATGAACATCAATTTTTGGACGCGCAAAAATTTGTGACCTTTTTCTTCAAAAAACATGTTTTGGAACACGAAAAAATTAGTTTCCCCGTATATATCAATGAAATATACAGTTATATAGTTGATAACAGATGTGTTAACGTATATTCAACAATTTCTATTGATTTTTGACAGACTTTGTTGCCAAATAGTCCAAATAACTATCTTTTACTAAATTCACAATTTTCTCATAGAAAAATCAAACAAATATTGGAAAGTTATTCATCAAATTGTTGGAAATAATTTTTCTCATCCGAATCCGGCATAAGTTTTATAAAAATGTTGATTTTGAAGATAAAAACACATTTTTTCGAAAAATCATAGGTTTACGCTACTTGTTCATAGGTGGCGACATGTGTTTTTTAGCTTTGCTGCAAATTCTCTATAGGAAAAAAGTTTATGTCAAACTTGCATACTATGAGAAGCTAACGATTCATTTCTTGCATGCAAGATCAGCCGCCTCAAATCCCGACATCTGGCAAAGACTAGAAAAAAACATGTTAAAACTGTTCAAATCATACTCGAAGAGACTAATGTTGATTATTTTTAACTGTGCCCTACTCTCGATATGCCCTCCGTAATAAGAGGTTAACAGTCGCGTCCAATGTGCAGTGCAATTCCAAGCAACGATTGCACAAATGATTTACCGTTCCAATTTCGCGATTTCCTCACTCCTCTTCGCGATGAACTGGACCGGAGACTTCTTGGTGCAGGTTTCATTAGCTATAGAGAAGTTTCGTAACCCACTTACGACCAAAACGTCCGTCTTGCTAGCTTCCGGTCAGAAGTGAAGTCCATGTCCACACTGCGCCCCGGAGAAAAGTCATCGTCGTCTCCCCCCGAAATAGAAATTGACACACGAATTTTCCGCGCGAAGAAAGTGAGGGCAGTTCATATCGGCGAGGTGTCTTTTTCGACTTGGTTTTTTTTCTGATGGATATTTCTGGCCATGTCAGTATCATCACCAGGCAATGGTTTTCACGTGTGTGCAGTTGGTGTGTCATTTTCACGAGTCTAAATTTCATGCCGGTAGTATTTAAAAGTACTGCCAACAAGAGGGGGAGAGGTTAAAGGTTCGGTGGGGGCATCCGATTCTCATTAGTCATTTAATAGCTCCCGCACGGAGCAGTTTTTTTCTGTTGTTTTTTGAACTTTTTTCGAATTCAAACAACATGGCATGACGACAAAACCAACGAGTTCAATTTGCTGCTGGTTCAGCTGGGAATGTGTTTGACGTTTTAGAAGCACAGTAACAGTGCCTACAAAGTTGAACAAATGAATGAATTTGTATTTGGCGCCAGAATTAAATGCTGGTTGAAATCATGAGAACAGATCGTTACACTTCGGAAAAATTAAGGTTGGAACTAAACTTGAGCAACTTTGATCAAATTAAACACATTCAGCATTCATAAATTCTTTAAATCTCTCGTAAGTGGCAATATTTCATGACAGAAAAGGTCTTTAAAAATCAGCTTTACTCAATAAGAAGAACACAAAAATAATTTTCATTAAAATTTGCTGCGTTTGGCCTTGAAAAATTGTTGCATCTTATATTTAATAAGCAGTGACATTTTATAACAGCGTTGCCAGAACTTCATATGTTTTGACTCATTCGAAAGGTTTTTCAAGCACTATCGAATTTTAGATTAATTTCTCTCACCCACAAACGACATTTCCTCAATGTTGTTAAACCACAGAAGCTAAATCGATTTTCACTTCATCACAGCCCACATTTTCCCGATTAACCGGGCACGGCTCTTCAGAACGTGACGTGACATGTGTAACCCTTCCTTCCACGCCTCCGAAATCATCATCCCAGCCTTCTCAATTCTGAGCTCAGCCCATTGTGACCAGCAGTCAGTGATTTTTTCGAAATAAAAAAAATAGGAAAAAATACAAGTCAGGTCCGGAAATATGGTACACATCCCCTGAGCTCCAAAGGGTTCGCTGGCAGTCGGAAGTGGGTTTGTGAAATATGTTGGCGGAAAAATCAGAATATCAAATCCGCACGCGGAAAGTGATTCCCCCGAGGGAAGGGAGGCGGCTTTTCCCGAACATCCCAAAACATCTAAAACGGGCTAACTCAAATGTTTTATGATGTTTTAGTTTCATTTTGTAAATTATAATAAAACCTGAAATAAGAAACTTTGAGATTTTTAAAACAATAAACCGCAAAAATCCATTTCAAAAACAGAATCAATAATTCAAAATTTACCCCTACGAAAGATAGTAACTGTGGTGGTGCTAACGATTCGTGGAAGTTCACGTGTCCGGGAAAAAAAATGATGCCTCAGCATCTGGTCTGTGATGCCGATGCCGACAGACATGTTCGAGAGGCTGCTCACCGCGAGCCTTTATTATTGGCCTGAACTTGAAAAAACTGAAAATTTTGGGGTGGTTCTCGGGTAATTAATAAATTTAATAAAAACGTAAATAGTTTTATGTTGTCAGATGAATTAAATTATGATAATTTGTGTAAAAGATTCAGAAATATAATTTTTCATAAGCATAAATCTGATTATCAACCTTCAAAGGGTAAAGTTAATCAAAAAGATTTTATTCAAAAACATCCAAAAATCAAAAAAAGTAATTTGGATTTGGGTGCTGAATAGTGATTCGCAAAACGGCCTCAACTTTGAACTGTCAGAGTGGAACCAACTTACTGTTCACCAAAAGTAGAGAGCAGCGATGGAATAATCATCATCAAAAGAAAATCATTGGACGTTCATCAAGAGAAAAAATCAAAAGGGAGCATGGCTCTCCCCTCTCGCGCACGCAAGATCGGTAAAAGGAATCTAAAAAAATCATCATCTTGATTATTCGGCGGAACATCTTTTTCACTACTACACTTGCAAGTGTTATGTCACAGGTCGAAAAATGACCTGTCACATTTTGTAGATGGGCAATGTGTGTAAACAAAGTGAAATAAATATGTTTAAGTGGTGCTGACAAGGAAATTCACAAAAAATCATCTGCTGATTGATTTTCTTGGAGAATTTCGGGAGCGATTTTCTTTTGCGTGATTTGCCTCCTCTCTCTTTCGCGGGTGAAGAAAGCTAGCGAAATTGATTTTTTTGCGATAATTCCATCCCTGGTAGAGAGTATTGTTATCGATCATTATTTATTTATTTTTTTGCAAGAATGAAAAAAACCTGGAATTGAAGTCAAGAAATCTTAAGAAAGTTGAAGACGAGGTCGTCATTTTTTAATTATGAATGGAAGTTGTTTATGGCGTTGATGCGGTTATATCGGTCTAGAAGCCGTCTTTATTGTTTGATTCCGCTTGAAATCCTACAGGTTTAGTGAAAATCTTCTCGGTTTGTTGGATCAGCTTCGCTAGAATTAGCGATGTTTTTTCGCTGGACCAGGATTCCATAATCAGCTAGGGAATTTATCTGCGACATCGCAGAATGACACTCTCGCCGCAGTTCTTCGTCTCCCGTAAAAAAGAAAAACCTCTTCTAACCGATCGAAACATGAAAACGCACCCAATTTGCCAGCAAAAAATGTTAAAAACTAGACAAAATAAAATACATACCACTGATTATGAAACAACTTATTTACCAATAAGAAAGAAGTTATGCTTGTGTTTGAAGAGCCTCCTACTTTGTAGATGTAAACAAGGTGAGATCATTCGAAAATCACGTTACGCATTCTCTCTATTCATCACCCAGATTAAACCAGAGAGGTTATTTTGTTTACTTTGAACAAAAAAAGAATTAACGTGTTTCTTGTATTGGGTTATTTTTTAGAGTATAACAATGTTCTACAAAGTTTTAGCAAAAACATAAAAAAAATTGTGTAAACATAAGAGGTATGCATGCATTCTTCGCAAATTTCGTTTTTGTACCCCAGTACCCCAGTATCTGGGTTGTTTCTTTATTTAAGAAAAATCCTTACATTCAAGCAGTGGAAAAAATACTTTCAAAAGCACACGATTCAATTTTACGAGTTAAAACTTCGAAAAACTGTTCAAAAATGGTCAAAATTACCACTATTTAAAAAACTATTTCGTCAAATTCTGATAAGTCACAAAACATCAGGGGATTTTTTTTCAATAAACCTCAAAATTTCAATGAGTTTGTGCAATCAGCTGAAAACAATGAAGAAAAAAATTCCGCAAAATGTTGTTTTTCCGAAAAAAAAAATCGTGAAAACTTGGATTTTTTGAAAACGAATCATTGTACTGCTGTAAAATGCATTTTCTATGCCTTTTTGCATTGGGGTAATTCTCCACCAACTCACACAACACCCCTTCGATTTGCCTGAAACTTTGTTCCAAGGGGTAATTTTTGTCCCTACGTGACTTTTATGTTAAGGGACCATCCACAAACCACGTGGACACTTTTTTGAAAATATTAATGCAATACCCAGAAGAGTATTTTTTTCATTTAGAACAAAATCTTTCAATTTTAAATTTCATGTTTTCTGTAAAATTGTATGATTATTTTCTAAGAGTGTAACAGCTGAAAGTTAGAAACAATAATGCAAGATGGCTTTTTTGGGCATAAGAAATCTAAAGAGAAAGTTTCATCTAAATAAAAACAAAGAACATTTTGTGTAACATATTTGTTTATTTATTTAAAGTAATTTTCAGGTTTCAAAATGTATGTTAAAAAAACAAATAAAAAAAAATATTTTACGCAAAGTGGAAAATGAGTTCCGAAAATCGTGAATAAGCGTTCATGAAAATAGGAACCACAAACAATGCAATATGTTCAATTTCCACTGTCTCTTTATAAGCAATAAAAAATCAAAGAAGTTAACACTTAAAAATAATTAGAAGCTTAAAATTTTATTTTAATAACTGAAATCTCCAACATTTTGTTAAACAAATGTTATGCTCTACAACATTTGTGTGTGGTTTGTTTCTATTTCTGAGAGTCTCTGTGCTAAATTTTAACGAATTCGGTTAATGTTTATATTCGTGAGTGTACTGTACATCATATTTTCACACAAAAATTACTTTTAGCTTTCGACAAAGTTGGAAATCTTTAAATTTCTCAAAAAGAATCGAACCTAAACTCTTCTTCTTGTATATTTTGACAGAAAGACCATCAACATTTTTTGCTGTGAATTTTAACAGCCTCTACAAGATTCACCATTTCAGATGTTTCATAGATCCACCCTACCTCCATCATATTGATGCCTTCGAGGACGTGTCTCGTGCCAGAGAACCCTCCTTCCCTCAAATCTAGGACGCACGTGGAAACCGCGCGAGGCTTTCCCGCTCTCTACACCCACTTTATAATGGAAACGTCGACGACTCGCTGCTGCTGATGTCCGGATGATGATGATGTTGTAAAGGGTGAACTTTTTTTTTGCTTTCAATACTATTTTTGACGGTTGAAGAGGTTAGTTTATGTCATGTCTTCTCTGGCCGCGTGACTTTGATGTGGTTGCAGCAGCAAGACAGTTTATATTGAAAGTTCTGGCAGCACGTTTTTTTTTGCGAGGGTGGAGAGCATCAACATTAGGTGGAGCTGGTGCGGAAGAAGCGAGCGGGGAAAGTCTCTAAGTAATAGTTTGGAAATTTCCGCATGGTAGAACACGTGTTCACCGAAAAATCTCTCGAGGCTCGGGGAATCCCTGTTGTTTGGAGTTGGTGTATCAAATACCACTCTCTGTAGTCTCTTTGGAAGCTGGGAACGAGCAGCAGCGCCGTCATGTGTAGGTACATCAGAGATCGGCCAGATGACATCTCGGAGTTGAATAACAATTTTCCTTCTGGGTTGACGCACTTACAACAGATCAGTGGGGAAGAAGGAGGTTAAGGGCAGGCATTGAGGGGGTTTTCAATTATTCAAGGCATATTTTGAATAGAGAGAATATGTATATTCGGAGGAGGAAGATGATGACAACACGTGCGTCGTCGCCGCTGCTCCACCCAGAATGGCAGAATAGATTGCGCAAGCTGGGCTTATCGGGGGCTTAATTGATGGGGCACCGATTGAATGCTGATGGGGAAATGATGTTCACACATGCACGAAGTTGAGGCGATGTTGAGCTGGTAATGGTAATTTTTTTTGTATGGGTTTACATTGGTTTTTATTATAAGTTCATAAATATAGGTCAGGTTGTCATGAACCTAAAGAATATCAAAATTTAGAACATTGACAAAGAATTGTTTTTTTTTAATTGGATTAAAAACTTACTAACTAAAGAAAATCCAAAATTGTATGGACTCATTTAATATGACTGAGAAATTTATTAAAATAGCAAAAAATGCAGCTTGTAAAAAAAATACTAAAAATTAATAGCAAACAAAGAATCCTTCTTGAAATTTATAATGTTTGATGTTTTGGCAACACTGTCCTGAGATATATACACTTAGGTAGGATTTTGTAGTAATTTTATGACTGGATACTGTGAATTTGGTTGAAAATTGCTTTCGGAACCGATAATTTATTGTTATAACAATATTTGAAAAAAAATAAACAGATAATTTTTAATGATCTGGCATTACTGTTTGGAGATAAATAAACTTAAGTGTAATTTATGTAACTATTCAAAACATGATAGTTGAATGAAACTATTCAAAACCGCTGCAACAAGCAAATTTCCAACATTCTAAGCAAGTGACAATTACATCCAAGTCCACTTCTTCAACCCAGACTACAATTTCCCACACAAAAAAAAACCCATCGATTCTGCCATCCTAGTGCAATGCGTGTCAAAATCGGAATTATCCTCAGCCAGCCCACAAAAACCACAGAAACCGCGTCAATCCAAACGCCCAGAACCAGAACCTATAGTGAGAAGACGGTGTCGCTATGATCGTAAAACTGGTGCTGTGACAAGACCAACACACACAATCGTTAGATTTGGTTTCCTTCGGGAATTCCGTTTTAAGGGGAAGCCACAGCAGTGAAAGGAATATCCTAGATCGTAATCGCGGCGTGTGTTCAACGGGGGAGGGGGAAATTACCCACTTTTTGGATTGGAAGATATCTGCGAGTATTTTGTGCTTGTGTGCGTTCGTCGGAAAATGCGTTTTAGATAATTTCCCCCTTTTCACGCGAAAGCGTCGCTGTCGACGTGTTGCCTAGGACGGTGAGGGGGGAAATTGCGTCGTTAGTGACGTCTGGTGGTGGCATCTTAGCTCTTATGGTTACGTACGCTTCGTCTTGAGGGAAAGGGATACTTCAGAAGTACACCAGATATGTAACGCATGCAACATTTACAAGCGTCGTCGTCCAGATCCAGATGGTCTTTTCTTGAGGATGTTGTGTGTAGTGTGAATTTGACTGTGTCAGTGTTTGTTTTTGGCTGGTTCCGATGCTAACGTACATTTAATTGGACATGATACGGAGTGACAGGAACAGAATATCCTTGCTCACACACGCAAAAGTTCATTAGTCAAATGTTGGTACCAGCTGACTGTTATCGGCAGTTTGAATGATGATTGTTGGTGATGCATGTACAATTAGGTTAGGATTAATAGATTTGTATTTAAATGCCATATGATTTTTTTTTAGATAAGTTACCTTCAATTGACACCGGAATAATCTTCCAAGTAGAATCCTTTTCAACAACTAACCTGCAAAAAAAGAAAGAAAGCATAATTAGCAAAGGGGAACAAAAACAAAAAAAAACGTTGGAAGATTTTTTCTCTTTCAGTCTTACAAAACTCTTATTTAGGTCATGTTTGTTTTTACTAATGTTGTAATTTCAAAAAATATAAGAGCTGAAAATTTCACACAATATCGCTTTTAAAGTATGAAAACTTTTCGAATTTTCCATGTAAAACAAAACTTATTTTTAGAGGGAACGACATTTTTACGCTACATGTATTTCAAATCGAATTTGCACAACAAAATTAAAAGTGGAAGAGGAGTGGAGACTGGAAGTGCCAAATTTTGTGAACATTTCAAATATGAAATTATATTTTTAAGCAAAGCCATGCATTTCAACAATGTTAATGTTTTTTAAAATTTCCTATCAGGTTTTAAATAATTATTTTTGTCAATTTTTTTCCTAGAGATATATATGAGTCATTCTCCGTCAACTCACACAGCAGTTGCCCTGGCCTCTCTTCAACTTGAAACCTTAATTTTCGTCCCTGATCACAAATTCGAGGTCCATTTTTTTGATATCTCGTGACGGAGGGGCGGTACGACCCCTTTCATTTTTCAGGATTTTTACTAGGACAAGTTTTTCTATCAATTGTTGCTCGCAACTGTGAATTGATAGAAATTTGGCGTCAAAAGGACTTTTTGTAAAATTGGACGCTCGATTCGATAGCCTACTAAAAATTAAAAAAAAAAACGTATTTTCAATTTAAAAAAAATTAAAATGGTTTTTATTTCGCTGCCCGTTTCCCGGTACTCGATTTCAAACAAAAATCAAGAAATTACGTTAGAAACATTTCAACATTGATTCAATCAAATTTTGTCAAAAGTTTTAATTTTGTAAATTTTATTTCTTTGATTGATTTTTGAACATTCCAAATATGAAATTATATTTTTAGCAAAGCCATGCGTTTCAACAACGTTGACGTTTTTTTAAATATCCGATCAGGTTTCTATCAAGTCTCCATACAATTTTGTTAGCTGATCAGAAAAAATGTGCATGTGAATTTTCAAAAATATCTATTTCTGATTCATGAGTCTTAGGCAAAGTTGCAGGTTATGCCGAAAACTTATTGGAAAAATAGATACACGGAAAAGTTCTTATTTTTTACTGTTATAATACCAATTGAATTTTCGAAAAAATGCTAATTAAAATTTAGACAATTAGTTTTAGATGCTAGAATTAAATTTGCGATCGAAATTAACTTTACACAGTGCACTGTTATAGGATTTTTTTATGTTCAGTTTTTTTTTATTAATTTAAAATGTGCAATGACAATGATTTATTCAAATAAAAAAAAACTAAAAGTAAAGTCGATTGGACAAAAGTAGAAAATTACTAATGTAAAAAAAATAGTTTTGCCAGCCAAGGGTTTTCACATTTTGTATCTTTTTATTTTTAGGAAATATTTTTTTTTAATCGGAATTATTTTTGATTATTTAAAATACGTTATCATATTTACAAAAAAAAACTGGTTTAATTGATTGTAATTTTTTTGGATAAACATTATCTTATTCCAGAAAGATAAATTACCTGTTCAGAAATTATATTATTTTAAGATTTGAATAAATTACAAAATTAGCAGAAAGAACATAGTTTTTTTATTGCAAATTAAGATTAAGAGGCAGTGTTTGTAGATTCTGCTCGGTTTGTTCTAAAGGTCGTATCGAGGTGCTCCGATTTGGATGAAACTTTCAGGGTTTGTTTGTCTATACATGAGATGAACTCATGTCAAATATGAGCCCTCTACGACAAAGGGAAGTGGGTTAAAACGGGCATTGATTTTTGAGGTCCAAAACACATGAAAAATCTTAAAATTGCTCGCATTTCCGTAAAACTTCATCAATTTCAACTCTCTTAGATGCATTCGAAAGGTATTTTGAAGCCCTTCAAAATGTGCTATAGACATCCAGGATTGGTTCGACTTTTTCTCATAGCTTTTGCAAATTATTGTTAAAAATGGATTTTTTTAAAACCTTAATAACTTTTGGCAACAGCCTCCAACACCATACTCCCATAGGTCAAAAGTTAGGGAATTTCATGGACTATAAGCCTACGGAAATAACTTTTTGGCCAATCGCAGTTTTTCTCATAGTTTTACGATTTTTCTAGAACAAACATTTTACAACGTTAGTTTTTGCCCTGTAGGCCAAGAAGACGGCACTTTTTGGTCTCAATTTTGACATATTCGGAATCCTCGGTCAATTTCACGTAAGTTGGAAGTATTGGAGTTGTAATTTTGATTTAAAAAATAATTAAATAAAACATTTTTGAAAAAATAAATAGATCTTATTTACCCTATGATCAATACGTCAAAAGCTGTATCAAGTAGGCGAAAACCTGTTTTACCCCTAATCCGACAAAATGCTAAATAATATTTTAATTAATTCTAAATGGCATTTTTTCCAATCAAATTCAAAATTCCAACACCTCAATCTAATGTAAAATTTTCTGAGGATTCCGAATATGTCAAAATTGAGACCAAAAAGTGCCGCTATGGAGGCCTACAGGGCAAAAACTAACGTTGTAAAATGTTTGTTCTAGAAAAATCGTAAAACTATGAGAAAAACTGCGATTGGCCAAAAAGTTAATACCGTAGGCTTATAGTCCATGAAATTCCCTAACTTTTGACCTATGGGAGTATGGGTGTTGGAGGCTGTTGCCAAAAGTTATTAAGGTTTTAAAAAAATCCATTTTTAACAGTAATTTGCAAAAGCTATGAGAAAAAGTCAAACCAATCCTGGATGTCTATAGCACATTTTGAAGGGCTTCAAAAGTCCATTCGAATGCATCTAAAAGAGTTGGAGTTGATGAAGTTTTACGGAAATGCGATCAGTTTTAAGATTTTTCATGTTTTTTGGACCTCAAACTTCAATGCCCGTTTAACCCCACTTCCCTTTGTCGTAGAGGGCTCATATTTGGCATGAGTTCATCTCATGTATAGACAAACAAACCCTGAAAGTTTCATCCAAATCGGAGCACCTCGATACGACCTGTTTCACATCGGTGAAAAACTCGCTCTTAAGTTTTTTTTTTCATTTTCTTACAAAATTATTTAATATTTTAGAATCGTTATTCCTGGAATTTCTGCTTTTTATTTCAAAACTTTAACTCAAAACCAAAATAAAAACTAACAAAAAAACTATAAAAAAACAACTATCACAGAAACAACAGTAAAACAAATAAAAACAAACAATTAAAAAAATACAAAATACAATTTGGAAAAGAAGTAAGTAAAAAAAAAACAAGAAAAGAAGTCCGGTTAAAACATTTTTAAAAACTTAATGTTATTCTACCCTAAAAATCCAAAATCGTCAAAATTTCAAAGTAGAAGGACATTTAGAAACATTTTCTTGTTTTGTTTTTGCATTTGTTTTGTTCAATATTTAAATTTTCTGGATTCCTAAAGAAAATTAAAATGTAAAAATGTAAGGGAATGAAAACGGATTTACAAACTTTAAAAGGGGTTTAAAGGTAAGAATTTTCTCTACGAATCTGTTATAATAAATATTTTTTGAAGATCGTTCCAGCTATAAGGTCCATTCAACTAAAAATCAGTACAAAAAAATATCAAAAACCTCAAATTTTAGAAAAACCTTCGATAAATTACATCTCTCTTGTAGCCCATCAACACCAACAAATTAGTCATTTGACAAACTCATTCGATATGTACATAAATAAATACTTCACGAAAAATGCCTACCTCCTACCATCATCGAGAGAAAACCAAGAACTCCTACACAGAAGCAACAAAAAAAAAACGACGACAACAACAACAAGTCCCATATCACCAGAGAGAGAAAAACAGAAGTAGAAGCAGCCAGCCGCGTTATAAATTAGTTAATTAATTCCCTTCAATCCCGGCTCTTGGAAGCTTGAAGCCTGTTCGTTAATCTCGCCGGCAAATGCGTCCCGCGCGCGCTTTCCATATTACACATGAAAGGGATTCACTTTTCCCTGATGATTTCTTGCTGTTGGCTGCTGCTATTTTCATCACCGCACGAGACTCTTTTTTTTTTGCTCTCTCCTGAACCTCGGAATCCTCTGGAGAACGCTGGTCGAACCATCAGCTGCCAAGGCCCCGCGGACTCAAGGGTCGTCGTTCAAATTCTCGAGGAAATTTGATTTTCTTAATTATTTTTTGTTACATTTTTTGATTTAAAAACATTTTTTTGGAAAAATTGTAATCAAAACAACAAATAAAATTAAGCTAAAAATTTTCCGATTATTTTTCAATTTTCCAGAGAATTACTTCCAATGCAGTTTTGCAGCTCGGCTTGCTGGAAAAGTTAATGTATCACTGCTTTATCTGCTTTTTGCCCCGTTCTCGGCTTCTGTTCTTGTAAGAGTGGCTTTTCCGGCTTGGAAAAGCGTGGAAAGCAGTGGTGGAGGGGAGGGTAGTTCAAAAATATCGTTTATGGATATTAATGGCACTTGACGAGATTGTCGATGCCGATAACACGGCCACTTATTATATAAGTGGATGCCATTCTCGAGGATGGATTCTGGGAATTCTTGTCTTTCTGATGGGTTGTTTCATGTTCATGCTGTTTGGCAGTTGCAGCAATAAAGCCATGAATCAAGAAGGAACAAAGAAAGTTTGTTTTTGAGCGAGGAAAAAGGCTCTTTAAAACTGAATTTTAATCACAGTTTCCAGTTTGTGGCGCTTAGAAAGTGTGTCAAACACATTAATTAATTTTACTTCAAACATAGTGAATGTGTGTCCATCATACAAGGAACTTCAGTGAATTGATATCTTGTTCACTTTGCATAAGACTCTTTGATATTATGAATACAAATATAAAATGTGAGCTACAAAAGTCCGGCTCAAGGCCGAATATTAAATATGCCATGGATAGTTTCATCCATTTTGGAAAATATTTGAGCAATTCTCTGAGATTTCGGTCATTCGATTTTTTTTTGTAATTTTAATCCGGCTGAAACTTTTTTGGTGTCTTCGGTATGCCCAAAGAAGTCATTTTGCATCATTAGTTTGTCCATATAATTTTCCATACAAATTTGGCAGTTGTCCATACAAAAATGATATATGAAAATTCGAAAATCTGTTACTTTTGAAGAAATTTTTGATCGATATGGTGTCTTCGAAAAAGTTGTAGGTAAGGACTACACTGAAAAAAAATGATACACAATAAAAAAAATTGGTGATTTTTAATTTAACTTTTTGTCACTAAAACTTGATTTGAGCAACTCTCTGCGAAATCGGCCGACTCGACCATTTTTATTTTTTGTATATTTTGATTTGGCTCAAACTGTGTGGGGGTCTTCCCTATAACCAAAGAAGCTATTTTGTGTCATTGGTTCACCCATACAAGTCTCCATACAATTTTGGTATACAAAAATGGTACACAGAAAAAAAAAAGTAGAATTTTGGAATGTTGAAAATTGGTTAGGTTGAATATTACCTCTTTTTTTGAGAAATTTTTTTTAATCAACTTTTTTTTCACGAAAACTCAATTTTCCAAAATAAGTATTTTTAGATTTTCGAGATTTTTTTACATGTTTTAGGGGACAAAACCCCGCAACTTTTGAGCCATAGAGAAAAATGGTCAAAAAATCTGCCGTTAAGTTATGAATTTTTGAAAAAAATGTGATTTTTTGGAAAAAATCGAAATTTAATGCAAAAACAAATTTGACGTAACTCTATAATGTAAAATGTAATTTCCAATTGAAAAGTACTTAACAGATTTTTTGATAAAGGGTTCGGTTTTCAAGATATAGATACCGAAAGTTTGATTTTAGTGAAATATTTGCAGTTTTTCGATTTTCAAAAATAGTGACCATGAGTGACCATTTCTAAAAATATTTTTTTTTTAAGTTCAGAAAATTTACTATAATATAAAAAAATTCGATGGTTTTGTTCGAACGCGAATCAGTTCAATACGGAACAACGGATCGGTGCGCTTTTTACTGCATTGGGTTCGTATAAGCCCAAGGAAGGTTTATACGCTAACTAATTGACACTTTGGCCACCCTGGAACCGATTCCGGAGCATCGGCAAATTGTATGGAAAAAGTTACGTTAAATCAAATTTTGATCACAAGAGGCTGAATAAACAAAAAGGCTAAAACGTCAACAAACGAAAAATGGCAGAACGAAGTTTGCCGGGAAAAGCTTGTTTACTATAAAATTGTCTATGAGACATTGAAGATTGGACCTCTGGTTGCTGAGATACAGCGGCTTATAGAAAAAGAAGCAGGAAAATGGAAGTTTTCTAAGTCTCACCCAAACAACCCATCATTTTCTAATGTCGGTATCTCTGCAACTAATGATCCGACTTTCAATGTAAAAATAAAAAAAAATCGTGAAATTTTCCGAACTTTTCGAAAACAATATTTTCATTTTTAAGTCTATACTAACAAGTGGGCAAACATTGGCACTAATTGCTCATTTGAGCAATTCTCTACGAAATCGGTCTTTTTTCTTCAATTTTAATTTTTGTATTTTTTAATCCGACTGAAACTTTTTTGGTGCCTTCGGTATGCCCAAAGAAGCCATTTTGCATCATTAGTTTGTCCCAACCGTCCCCTAACATGACAGTTTTCGTGAGTTGCGCGTATCCACCGACAGATGGCAAGTGGGCCTCGTCGGAGTACGCCCATCAAATACGCAACTCAAAATTTGCATAGGAAACTTTTTTTTCGTGACGGCTTTTGTGGTACGCTCACTTCAACAGTTCTAGACTAATATTTGAACGTGGCGTATCTCTAATCAAGTTTTTAAAGAAAATGATTCCATAATGCTTATTTTGTCGTTTTAAACCAAAACAAGGCAAAAACTATTTTTAATTAAACTATTCGCCATTTTCAAAAATTTTGGCTAGATAATATCGAAGGCCGCCATCTTAGGCCCACTGGGCCCACAAAACGGGGTACGCTCAGTTTGTATGGGAGCCGTCAACATGCTCCCGGGCTGGTTTGTCCATATAATTTTCCATACAAATTTGGCAGCTGCCCATACAAAAATGATGTATGAAAATTCAAAAATCTGTATCTTTTGAAGGAATTTTTTGATCGATTTGGTGTCTTCGGCAAAGTTGTAGGTATGGATACGGACTACACTGGAAAAAATAATACACGGTAAAAAAAATTTAGTTATTTTTTTATTTAACTATTTATCACTAAAACTTGATTTGCAAAAAAAAACAATATTTTTGTTTTTTTTTTATTTTTTGATATGTTTTAGAGGACATAAAATGCCAACTTTTCAGAAATTTCCAGGTTGTGCAAAAAATCATTGACCGAGTTATGAATTTTTTAATCAATACTGATTTTTTTACAAAATCGAAATTTTGGTCGCAAAAATTTTTTGACTTCATTTTTCGATGTAAAATTGAATTTGCAATCAAAAAGTACTGTAGTGAAATTTTGATGAAGTGCACCGTTTTCAAGTTATAGCCATTTTTTTGTAACTTTTTTGAAAATAGTCGCAGTTTTTTATTTTTTTTAAATTAGTGCACATGTTTGCCCACTTTTGAAAAAAATATTTTTGGAAAGCTGAGAAAATTCTCTATATTTTGCTTCTTCGGACTTTGTTGATACGACCTTTAGTTGCTGAGATATTGCAATGCAAAGGTTTAAAAACAGAAAAATTGTTGTTTTCTAAGTCTCACCCAAACAGCCCACCATTTTTCAATGTCGATATCTCAGCAACTAATGGTCCGATTTTCAATGTTAAAATATGAAACATTTGTGAAATTTTCCGATCTTTTCGAAAACAATATTTTCAAAATTTTCAAATCAAGACTAACATTTTAAAAGGGCGTAATATTGAATGTTTGGCCTTTTTGAAATGTTAGTCTTGATTTGAAAATTTTGAAAATATTGTTTTCGAAAAGATCGGAAAATTTCACAAATGTTTCATATTTTAACATTGAAAATCGGACCATTAGTTGCTGAGATATCGACATTGAAAAATTGTGGGTTGTTTAAGTGAGACTTAGAAAACATCAATTTTCCTGTTTTTAAACCTTTGCATTGCAATATCTCGGCAACTAAAGGCTGTATCAACAAAGTCCGAAGAAGCAAAATATAGAGAATTTTCTCAGCTTTTCAAAAATATTTTTTCAAAAGTGGGCAAACATGCGCACTAATAAAAAAAAATGAAAAACTGCGACTATTTTGAAAAAAGTTACATAAAAATGGCTATAACTTGAAAACGGTGCACTTTATCAAAATTTCACTAAAGTACTTTTTGATTGCAAATTCAATTTTACATCGAAAAATGAAGTTGAAAAATTTTTGCGACCAAAATTTCGATTTTTTGAAAAAATTAGTATTGATTAAAAAATTCATAACTCGGTCAATGATTTTTTGCACAACCTGGAAATTTCTGAAAAGTTGGCATTTTATGTCCTCTAAAACATATCAAAAAATAAAAAAAATTAAAAATAGTGTTTTTTTGCAAATCAAGTTTTAGTGACAAAAAGTTAAATTAAAAATCACCAAAAAATTTTTACCGTGTATCATTTTTTTTCAGTGTAGTCCATATCCATACCTACAACTTTGCCGAAGACACCAAATCGATCAAAAAAATCCTTCAAAAGATACAGATTTTTGAATTTTCATACATCATTTTTGTATGGACAGCTGCCAAATTTGTATGGAAAATTTTATGGACAAACTAATGATGCAAAATGGCTTCTTTGGGCATACCGAAGGCACCAAAAAAGTTTCAGTCGGATAAAAAAATACAAAAAAAAATCGAATGACCGAAATCCTAGAGAACTGCTCATTTGTGAATCTCCAAACAAAATTATTCAAAAATTTTACATTATATCAGTTTTATTTTAGTGTGTGACATCAACTTAGGCAACTAACAGAATATCTCACTCAACTAAAAATAGACTATGCACGATCAAGTTATCGACATGACTCAAATATTTGTTACATTTTGATAAAAATAACGCATTTCTCACTACGATTAACTTGACTGAATCACCATTGGAGTGGCGCTTCCTAGAACATCTGCTCCTCAACACATTCATTCATGATTCATCTTTGGCCGTATCGAGTGCCAATCGCGAGACCCAAATAGAAAAAAAGGGAAAAACTTTTACCATATCAATACAAATGTATCGCGCGTCGACATTTCCTGGGCCCCAGAATGGATGCACCATCGAGTGCTCCAAAGTTCAATCTCATTTCCATCCCCCCATTGAACGTGTTCAACCAAGGAAGATCCGCTTTTCAATGGTTGGCCCCCACCACCGGAAGCAGCAGCCAGAATAAAAGCCTCTGAGGGTGCTGTGGCGATTCCAGAGCGTCTATTCATTTCGATTTTTCTCTGCTTTATCTGCGCTGTGGCTTGGGAACAACTCCGCTCTCTCGAGAGGACGACCGACGTGCCCCAATAATGAACAAATGATCGGCGTTGGTGGTGTCTCGAGGACGGCCGATGGCCGGATCTGGGGAAAATAGCCGGTGCAAATTGAAAAACAGTTCAACAGTTCAATGTCAATCGATACACATCATACACACATGTGGCGGTGAATGCAATGGATGGTGTTCAAAAATAGAGTCAAGATGTCGGGATAGCTGGCTTTGTTCTCGGTGGGGAATAAATTGTACGATTCGATGGCTGCAATTCTGTGTCAATGCAGCTTGATAAGGGGGAGGAATCCCGCACGTAAACGTCTTTTTAAAACGACTTTTCCTTTTAAGCTTTAAAGCCAATTATAACAGGAAGTATATATTTTTTTCTCCAGAAATATTTCATGACAGTGCTGCTAGCTCATTAGATCGATTTATTCATTAGATGGATCTTTCAAAAGTCAATCCAACGAAGTACAACAAGTGTGGTTGCGGAAGGTTCATCTAGTTTTAAAACTTTTTATATAATTTAAATTAAAATCAATTAAAAAATCCGATTTTTTTATTTAATTTCGCTTGTTATTAGGGGGAGAGGAGGTAATATGCACCCCCTAAGGGCAAACAGTGATTTCTCAACCATAAGAGCATTTCTGTGAAAGAGTTTTGTTAGATGTTCTAAAACAACTATTATTCTTCGTTATCCATGTGAAAAAAGTCTTGAAAACCCCTTAAAATTGTTTAAAAATAGTATATTTCTAAAAATATTTGTGATTCATTTCAAACAATCTTGCGGGGCAATATGCACCACATCAACGGGGCAAAATGCACCGGGTAAAAGCAATTTTCACTAGTCACCACTAGATAACACCGCTGTTATTGCATCACAGAATCGGTGCAGTTTCCCCCGACCACGCTTTTTGCATAAAAGTGAATTAAAAATAATATTACACACTGCATGTACAATTTTTGTAAACACAAAAAAAAATCGACGGGATTCAAACTTAACACCATCAGAAAGGACTGGCGCCTTAGCCCGCTCGGCTATAAGACCGATGAAGAATAGAATGGATATACGCATACGCATATATGAGCTTGTTATTTCGGTCAAGTAGGTTTCCCATATTGATGGATTACATATTTCATTCTGTAATATTACGCAGAATTTATTAAAATAATGCATAATTTATTTTACACCCAGGCCTTTCACACGCAGCTGAATTACTACTTTTTATGCTGTGTATGGCAAAAACAATATAAATCAACACTAAAAATATCAATAAATGCTTTTTATGTTTTCCAAAAATCATATTGAAAGTTCAATGAAAATATGATCAAAACAACATTTTAAAGTTTTGCAAATAACTTTAGCTGTATTTATCCTAAAAACGGAATCGACGTAACACCTTATAATGAGGCCCTCCTAAACCTTGCGGTTTCGTCAACGGATCCATAGGCGTGTATCGTTCTTTTTTGCGACAAGACTCCGCCTCACGGGTCTCCTAAGTGTGAAGGTATGGCACGGGGAGAGGGCACCGAAAACCTATACAGTACTTGTTCGGTAACTGGGCTGAGAACGTAGCCCAGTCACCGAATGCTGCTCGATAACTGGGCTGAACGAAAAATAACGAGGGGACCACCGATGCATAATATTTTCCTGATGAAATATAAAAATAAAAGTTAATGAAATTTATTTACAATGCTTTTCATATTTCTTTAAATAAGACTTGACATAAAATAAAAGTTTGAAAACAAGTTTTTTTATTTATTGAACATGATTTTTGCATCCACTAACCCCTCGGTCATTTCGGTTTGTTTTGGTTTTTTGACGTTTGTCTGCTTTTTAACTGGGCTACGGCCCAGTTATCGAGCGCCCAGTTAAAAAGCAGCCCAGTTAAACAATGCCCAGTTACCGAACAACTACTGTATTTACACTTAGAATTTTTTGCGTCCGCCTCTGGATTCGAACCGGCGACCTCTGGATTGTGAGTCCAGCGCGCTGTCTGATTGATCCACACAGGCATCTCACGATGCTCAATTTTTTCCAGTATGGTTTTACAATGTTATGCTTCCAAACTCTATGATTTTTTTCCCCGGAAAATTCCTTCCAATACCGAGAAAAGCAGGGGGTGCATTTTTCCCCGTGGGTGCCTATTACCCCCTTTCCTTCTACTAAACAAAACCCCTAAGAACAATTTTTTTAATATAAATTGTTTTTTTTTCTAATTTTTTAAACGAGACTGAAAATGGCATCTTTTGCACCAGAGTTTAGGATGGTGCAGAATCTGTTTCCGAAGCTAGGATTTTTAGAATATGAGGAAAATATCTAACGTATTGGCATAGCATTTTTATGATGCAACATCAAGTTTGCAATCAAAAGTTTCTCAACTAGTTATAAGCATTAAAAAGTAGGAGTTTTCGAAGAATGCCATTTTTTATTTTCCAAATATTTCATGATTTGGAAAGCTGAGCTAATTTTTTAAATAAGGCAAAACATTTAAAAATATTCATTTTACTGATTAAGCCCATTAAAGATAGAAAGCATGATTTGAAAATGCATTTTATTTGACGTTAATGCTTATTTTGTTAAATTTCATTGCACATTATTATCATTTTTTAAAATTGAAAATTTAACCAATAGGGGGATGGCGTCGCTATTTTTAGACCACGTTTTCCACTTTTTCTCCAACGAAACCGACCACTTTATCGACTTCATTTTGCTGGGCGAGATAGGACGCCGTCTATTTTTAGACGATGACTTAGCACTTTTCCACTCTTGCCCTAAAAAAAACCAGATGGCAGCACGATGTAACGCCACGTCCCTATACTTTTCGAGATTTGTCAGTTGAAAAATAAGTGCTAATTAGGCTTAAAAAATCTAAAAAAAAACTCGCAAAAATATTGTTTTCGCTAAAACTTGTTTTTAATTTTACTTTTGTAAAAATAATAATGTATATAACTACACTTTTTTCATTGTAATATTAAAACCATGGCTTTAGCGTTTAAAGCTGACATAACAGTTTAAAAATGCCTGTAACTTGGAAATGGTGCATCTTAACAAAAAAACGTTACTTAATCCACCTGTAGGTGGTTGGTGCCTTCCTCACATTCATAAAGTCAATACATTTAGTAAAAATAGCAACATTCCCTTAACATGTTTAACAAATCAACTTCATTACTCATTTCTTTTGATAGGGTTTGCAGACCTTCAATATTTCTGGCTCATCGGCAAGGTCTGATAAAAAACCTATTAAGGGTGCACAGCAACCAAGGAAGTTGTTGTCTTCTTATTCTTAAATTGTTGAACTTACGGACCCAATCCTAAAATAATTTGATTATAAAAATTGACAAATTTTATTGTAAATCGTTATGGAAATAGTAGCTTAGGGGATGAATACAAAAATACATCGATAGTTCCCGTAGTTTTGCAGATACTAAAATGTCTGTAAAAAAATCTAGGTGCAAAAGCTTTGGTTGATGTGCACCGTTAAACGATAGTACGCATGGGAGATTCAAACAATATTTCTATCACAATATCTGAGATCCGGCCTTCAAAAAGAGTATAAATAACACTTAAGTGCTAATAACTTTTGATAGGTTTGTCAGATCTTCGATGTTTTAGGCTCATTTGAAAGGTCTTTCGATTATCTAACTAACGATGATGGACCCGGACATCATTTTTATTGAAAGATTTGAGATCCGGCCTCCAAAAAGTGTATAAATAACACTTAAGTGCTAATAACTTTTGATAGGGTTGTCAGATCTTCAATGTTTTGGGCTCATTTGAAAGGTCGTTCGATTATCTAACTAACTATAGGTCGCATGATGAACCCGGAAACTATTTTTATTGAAATATCTGAGATCCGGCCTTCAAAAAGTGTATAAATAACACTTAAGTGCTAATAACTTTTGATAGGGTTGTCAGATCCTTGATGTTTTAGGCTCATTTGAAAGGTCTTTCGATTATCTAACTAACGATGGGTCGCATGATGGACCCGGACATCATTTTCATTGAAATATCTGAGATCCGGCCTCCAAAAAGTGTATAAATAACACTTAAGTTCTAATAACTTTTGATAGGGTTGTCAGATCTTCAATGTTTTGGGCTCATTGGAAAGGTCTTTTGATTATCTAACTAACGATGGGTCGCATGATGGACCCGGACATCATTTTCATTGAAATATTTGAGATCCGGCCTCCAAAAAGTGTATAAATAACACTTAAGTTCTAATAACTTTTGATAGGGTTGTCAGATCTTCAATGTTTTGGGCTCATTGGAAAGGTCTTTTGATTATCTAACTAACGATAGGTCGCATGATGGACCCGGACATCATTTTTAATAAAATATCTGAGATCCGGCCTCCAAAAAGTGTATAAATAACACTTAAGTGCCAATATCTTTTGATAGGGTTGTCAGATCCTTGATGTTTTAGGCTCATTTGAAAGGTCTTTCGATTATCTAACTAACGATGGGTCGCATGATGGACCCGGACATCATTTTCATTGAAATATCTGAGATCCGGCCTCCAAAAAGTGTATAAATAACACTTAAGTGCTAATAACTCATTGGAGAGGTCTTTTTAAAACCTTTCTGAAAATGTATAACATGATTGCAAAAACCACCCTTTTTACAATCTTGCGGACATACGCCAAAATCGTTTTTAAGCATAACTTTTGGAGTACTTAACTTAACTTGCTGACCTATGGGACCCCAAGACGGATAGAATGAGACTAATACGGTCAAAATCCGTTCATCCAGTCCGGAGATAATCGAGTGACAATTTTTTTGTCCACCCAGCTACACACATCCACACAGACATTTGCTCAGAACATGATTCTGAGTCGATAGGTATACGTGAAGGTGGGTCTACGAGGTCGAAGTTTCTTAATCCACCTTGGTTGATGCCTTCCTCACATTCATATAGTATATTACACACTCAGATTTTTATGCCGAACTTCGGCAGAATTCTGCCGAAATCAGAACAACTTATCGCTCGGCAGAAAAATATGCCGAATCTCGGCAAAATTTGAGTCATTGTACCGATTACTTGGTGAAAAATGACAGTTAATTTGCCGAAGTTCGGCATCTTTCTGCCGAAGAAATCAGTTGTTCTGTTTTCGGCAGAATTCTGCCGAGCTCGAAAACCAAAAATGAGTGTGTAGGTTTCTTTTTTAAATAACTCCCCAAAATTTGGGAATAATTGGTTTTGTAATGGATTTTCTTTTTTTTTTTTTTTTTAGGACACGTTATTATTTTCATCAAAATATCTGAGACCTGGCTTCAAAAAAGTGTATGGTTAACACTCAAGTGGTCATAACATTCCATAGGGTTGTCAGTTCTTCTATAATTTTGATGCGTTGGATATCTACGTCTTTTAATTACGCATCAAACGATGGGTTGCATGATTGATCCGGATATCATTTTCAAGAAAAATGTCTAAGATCCGGCTTCTCACAAGTAAAACAGTATCACTTCTGAAGTGAATCAGTGCTTATAACTTCTAAAAGGATTTCCAGATCTTCGTTTAGGCTTATTTGAAAGGTATTTCAATTATCCAACAAATGACGGGTTGCATGATGGATCCGGACATCATTTTCATCGATATATCTGACATCCGGCCTTTAAAACTACCAAAATATCACTTAAAGACTCATAACTTTTGATAGGGTAGTCAGATCTTCAATGTTTTATGCTCATTGGAAAGGTCTTTCAAATACCTGAACAGCACTAAGGTATTGTGGGACCAAACGGTCCGAATCGGTTCAGCCAGTCCAGAGTTAACCGAGTGCATATTTTTCTGTGCACAGACTTACAGACATACACACGCACATACAATTGTTCAGAATTTGATTCTGAGTCGATAAGTATACGTGAAGGTGGGTCAAATTGAGACGTTCATTTTTCGAGTTATTTTATAGCCTTTCCTCTGTAAGGTGAGGAAGGCAAAACAAACAAGTCATAATGCTTACCGTAAAACAACAAGACAACTAGATTTCATTTAAAACCGTTTTATCAATTCCTCAAACACAAACACAAACCCGCATCAATCACTCCCTCTAACTCTAACCAAAACCGCCGCGAACTGGTCCGCAAACCGGAGGAATTGTCATTCCTATCAGGCCCCCAACACCGTCCATCGTTTAAAAAGCAATCGTACAAGTCATAAAACTGCCACGGCGATATCGGCCCGACAAAAAAGGTAACACTTGCCGCCTATTAGCGGTGTGACAACGTCCACATGGCTGATTGTCATCAATTTTTAGCCGGACACAAATTCATGCTTGATATTTAGAGGAGAAGAAAACAGGAACATTTAAATTGAAATACTTGTACACATACTTGAAAGAATTTTGGGAAGTGAAAGTGTGTTTGTGTGGTTTGTAGTGGGAGTCAAATTTAGTCAGACTACAGTAAGTCAACGTTAATTGGAATTTTTGGATTGCAATGTTTTACAAAGTTTAAAAATTAGTCTTCAGGTAACTAAATCTTGTTCAAATTGAATAAACTTTTTTAAACAATAGCACAAAGTTACCCTTTTTAACGGTTCGGTCTTATCAGCAGCCAAACGAAAACAAAAATTGCGATTGGCCTCACACTCGGCTGCAACTACACCATACTAACAAGCAGAGTACAGCTGACACCGCAGAATCGTGTCGTTGAGTTCGAGGGGTTTAGAGATTGTAAGTGGACTGAGACCGGTTTTTAGGAGAGTTGCACTAAACTGCTGCTGCTGCTCTCAATCAGGGCGACGAGCGAAATATGTAAAATAAGCAAAACACTAACATAAAAATCAAACTGGAAAACTGACCCATTTTTGAACGGGTTAAGGTTGGTAAAGTTGTTTGTTTTTGTTTGTTGTTAAATTGTTAAATTGTAAAATTGTAAAATTGTAAAATTGTAAAATTGTAAAATTGTAAAATTGTAAAATTGTAAAATTGTAAAATTGTAAAATTGTAAAATTGTAAAATTGTAAAATTGTAAAATTGTAAAATTGTAAAATTGTAAAATTGTAAAATTGTAAAATTGTAAAATTGTTAAATTGTTAAATTGTTAAATTGTTAAATTGTTAAATTGTTAAATTGTTAAATTGTTAAATTGTAAAATTGTAAAATTGTAAAATTGTAAAATTGTAAAATTGTAAAATTGTAAAATTGTAAAATTGTAAAATTGTAAAATTGTAAAATTGTAAAATTGTAAAATTGTAAAATTGTAAAATTGTAAAATTGTAAAATTGTAAAATTGTAAAATTGTTAAATTGTTAAATTGTTAAATTGTTAAATTGTTAAATTGTTAAATTGTTAAATTGTTAAATTGTTAAATTGTTAAATTGTTAAATTGTTAAATTGTTAAATTGTTAAATTGTTAAATTGTTAAATTGTTAAATTGTTAAATTGTTAAATTGTTAAATTGTTAAATTGTTAAATTGTTAAATTGTTAAATTGTTAAATTGTTAAATTGTTAAATTGTTAAATTGTTAAATTGTTAAATTGTTAAATTGTTAAATTGTTAAATTGTTAAATTGTTAAATTGTTAAATTGTTAAATTGTTAAATTGTTAAATTGTTAAATTGTTAAATTGTTAAATTGTTAAATTGTTAAATTGTTAAATTGTTAAATTGTTAAATTGTTAAATTGTTAAATTGTTAAATTGTTAAATTGTTAAATTGTTAAATTGTTAAATTGTTAAATTGTTAAATTGTTAAATTGTTAAATTGTTAAATTGTTAAATTGTTAAATTGTTAAATTGTTAAATTGTTAAATTGTTAAATTGTTAAATTGTTAAATTGTTAAATTGTTAAATTGTTAAATTGTTAAATTGTTAAATTGTTAAATTGTTAAATTGTTAAATTGTTAAATTGTTAAATTGTTAAATTGTTAAATTGTTAAATTGTTAAATTGTTAAATTGTTAAATTGTTAAATTGTTAAATTGTTAAATTGTTAAATTGTTAAATTGTTAAATTGTTAAATTGTTAAATTGTTAAATTGTTAAATTGTTAAATTGTTAAATTGTTAAATTGTTAAATATTTCAATTGAGCGCTTTTCAAATTCTTTAATTGTTGAATTCTGTATATTTCTTAAGCAATACACCAAAAAAAGCAAATTTGACAAGCATGAATGAAAAATATGAACAAATACACATGGAAAATTTACATAGCAAGGTTTGACCCAAAAATAGCAGTTGATTGTAACTAAATGGTCAAAATTAATCTCTTCTAAAAAGTCATCAATTCAAACTAAAAATTCCCTCAGTTTGGGCTTGGCGAATCGTTCGAATTCCTGCGCCTTCCTCGGAATGTGCCAGGTATCATAAATCAGTCTCACCTCCCCAAAGAAACCAAAAAGAACCATATTTGTCGTCCATCCGTGGAACTTGAAACCGTTAAACCGATCGACACGCGTGGCATTATTAGGTTCCCATTAAACTGGTGCTGCACAGTTCAAAAAGCTTGAATGAAATTTAAAATATGCTTTTTTATTAAATTCGTTTTATAGCAAATATAAATAGTTTCAACATTTTTTCTTTTTTCAAATTCAAGTCATAAAAACTTTTGTTCCATGAATTTTTCATCTTTTTCTGTGTATTTTTTATTTAAATGTGCTGACATTGCACCCAACTATAGGCAAAGGTGACTTTGAGGAGATGTTGTATGTGTGTGGAATCAACCGTGAAACGGTCGGAACCGATCCACCTCGCCTCGCCCCTCACCCAGAAGGTGGTGACAGTTGCCTCGGCAAAAGTGTCTCGAGCTCGCCCGTAATGTGATCGATTGTTCTGGGCTGATCAACCGGAAAGCTGTTACAGCAGTTGAGTTCTAGTTGGAAAGGTAGGGTGTTACTTAACAAGATCTAGTTAGGTGGGAACGAACCGTAGTTGGACTAGTTTAAGGTTTATTGCGATTAAAATTTGTGATCTAAATTAGTTTGAAAATTTGTTAAAATAATGCTTTTTTAAACAAAATAAGTTATAGTTAAGAAGGAATAGAAAATATGTTTTGTAATAGCAAAAAAACATCTGGAAAATTACAGCTAGAACTGCTTCTTAAAAAATGTGTGTCCAAATAACTCAAATTCCCTTACAATTTAAGGCTAGACGTCAAGTAAGCAAAACTTGAGTCTCTTTTTCTCGCGTTCTCCGGGTTTTCAAAACTGCGTGATAACGTGAGTTGGGTTGCAAACAGCTGCCGGCTGATGGCGGTATGCATCGACGAGCTGTAATAAAACTTGAAACTAAATATTGCTCGATTGCTGGCGGTGCTGTGGTGGTGTGTGTACCGGTAGATTTGCATTTAAGCTTGAAAATTTATGCTGATTACACTATGAATTGGAACAGGAACACGAAATGGTTTGTTGTAAGTTGTTTGAAAGAATTTTCAAAAAATATGTTTTAACTTATCCAATACCTGGGGACCATCCATAAACCACGTGAACACTTTTTCGAAATCTTGAAATTTTAAGGGCTTATCATACAAAATGGGTATGAGCAATTCTCTACGAAATCGGTCATTTTAGTAGAATTTAATTTTTTGTATTTTTTAATCCGGCTGAAACTTTTGTTGTGCTTTCGGTATGCCCAAAGAAGCCATTTTGCATCATTAGTTTGTCCATATAATTTTCCTTACAAATTTGGCAGCTGTCCATACAAAAATGATGCATGAAAATTTAAAAATATAAAAAAAAAACAAAATTTGATCGATTTGGTGTCTTCGGCAAAGTTGTAGGTATGCAGAAGGACTACACTGAAAAAAATTATACACAAAATTGGTGATTTTTAATTTCACTTTTTGTCACTAAAACTTGATTTGCCAAAAAACTATTTTTTTATTTTCTGATATGTTTTGGAAGACATCATATGACAACTTTTCAGAAATTTCCAGGTTGTGCAAAAAGTCTTTGACCGAGTTATACATTTTTTAATCAATACTGATTATTTTAAAAAAAATCGAAATATTGGTCGCAAAAATTTTTCAGCTTCATTTTTCGATGTAAAATCAAATTTGCAATCAAAAAGTACTAAAGTGAAATTAAAATAAAGTGCACCGTTTTCAAGTTTAAGCCATTTTTAGGTATTTTTTTTTTTTAAAGTCGCAGTTTTTCATTTTTTTAAATTAGTTAACATTAGGGTTAGTGAAATTTCACTATTTCGCGGACAGCGTGAATTCCGCGAAATTTATCTTTATCCGCGAAATCCCGTAAAATTTTATGTTTGTGGAAAATTTAACGATTTTTCTCAAAATATTTTATCAAACTCAAATAGGAATAAAAATTATGTGAATATCCTTGTTCAATTTGTGGGTTTGTGAATTTTGATGATTTCGGACGGTGTGAAATTCTTGAATTTTATAAATTTCAATGAATAATTTTTTTCTTCAAATAACATCAATATATCAACCATAAAGACAATTTACGTAAATTTTAAAAGTTTTCAATTGAAGAGCTTGATATGAACCATTTGAAGAATTCTTGACTTTTTTTGATAAGGTCCTATAAACAAATGTAAACATTGAGTGTATCCCTTTCACACCTTATGTCAAAGTCGATCGGAGTAAGCGGGATACACTCAATGTTTACATTTGTTTATAGGACCTTATCAAAAAAAAGTCAAGAATTGTTTAATTTTTTCAATTTTTAAGAACTATCAAAATTTAGTAATATTTTTTTCGCATTAGTGAAAACAATACTTTTTGTTTGAAATGTAAAATTTAAAAAGAAATTAAGCTTTGTTTTATCCAAAATTTAATGAAGAATATTTTTTATCTTTGAAAACACCTTTTAAAAACATTTTAGATTCTGATTCCTGTTTAATTTTAATGTTATTTGATTTTTTGGGTGGATGATTCCCGTGAAAGTAAAAAAAAATATGTGCTGCTATTTTTTTTGTTTTCTGTTCTCATTTTGAATAAAAATTTCGATTTCATTACAAATTATGTTATTTTTGCCTATTGTTTTTTTAAATTTTGTTTATGAAAATAGAGATGAAATCCTTAAAAATTATTTTGAATGGGCTAAATGTCGCAGAAAATTCAAACTATTTTACTCATTTTGGCTGGACAATATGGTTGAATCTTGCTTTGATATGAAATTCAATAAAATGTTTATCTAATCTAATCTAATCTAACACAAACGCAGCCAGTCCGATGAAAGCATGCTGGAAAGTCTTGCGATTAGATTACGCCCCAAGCACTTTTCTTGTCAGTATTAATAATTGCAGTACATCCGAGAACACCCGAAAATGTATTGCAAAAATTAAAGCGGCCAGCCCTACTGCGTTGTGTTTACCGCAGAGAGGATTCTGAGAACGGATCACATTTCACAGAATCAACAGGGGAGGAAGGATGCGTGGACATACCGTACCAAACGCTCCAATTTATGATTACATTAGTTGTGTAGAATGTGTCAAGTGTGATGATATATAATAATACAATAAATAAAATGTATAATATAATATAAAAATATGTAATTGGAAAGTCCTCACCGAATTCCTTGACGATGATCCTTCAATGATACTGAGCACTATGTTGCACCACCGAAAAATTAGCTCAACAGTGACCACTAAGCTTCGTTATTTCTCACGCTTTTCTATTGATTGCAAAACATTCAACATATCGAATTTCACAAAAAAAAAAAACAAGAATAGCGACCCCCTGTACAGAAACAAGATCGCGTCGCTTCAACTTGCATCCAAGTTACGACAAAAACTTCTGTGCAACTCATGCCCATTGAAAAAATTGTATTCGGAACGGAGGGAAACTGAAACGCCGTAGCATCGATTGTCAAAAGAATGAAAGTCAAAATGCAAACATTCACCAAAAAACATCTTATTCTGAGGATTAATCGTAATACAGGGCAAAAACTCCACTTGATTCATAAAGTATGAATCACAAACTCAATGCTTAACATTAAAACAATACTGCAATGTTTCGAAAACATTGAATAAATCGAATCGAAATAAAGAGCACTAAACGAACAAACCGACCCGTTTCGTATGCACGGAAAACACCTGATATGAAATTCAATAAAATGTTTATTGATAAAACAGAAGCAAATCAGCGAAAACGTTTTTGCTTTATTCGTCGAATATTGGAAAAGTAGTTCAATAAATGATAATACGCATGCCCTACATTTTGTTTTAAAATATAAATAGAGCTCATCGATAAACCAGATGGAAACTATTTTGAAAATTTTGAGATTTTTGTTGTGTCACGTTCAAATTTAGAGAAGATTTTTTTAGTTTATTGAAGAATAATATATAAAGAAGCATAAAAAGTAGATTCTGTTATTTAAACAAAAGATTTTCAGAGTTATTTTAACATTTTTCACGTTCCTCGAAATTTCCGTGAAATTTGGTGTTTTGAAAATGAGATCCCCGTGAAATTTGCTATTTTCAGGCGTGAAAAATCACTAAGCCTAGTTAACATGTTTGCCCACTTTTGAAAAAAATATTTTTGAAGAGCTGAGAAAATTCTCTATATTTTGCTTTTATGAACTTTGTTGATACGACCCTTAGTTGCTGAGAAATTGCCATGCAAGTGTTTAAAAACAGGAAAATTGATGTTTTCTAAGTCTCACCCAAACAAACCACCATTTTCTAATGTCGATATCTCAGCAACTAATGGTCCGATTTTAAATGTTAAATTATGAAACATTTGTAAAATTTTCGAAAACAAAATTTTAAAATTTTTTAAGTCTAGACTAACATTTCAAAAGGGCCAAACATTTTTTTTATTGCTGTATTTTTGCTTTTTTTTTGTATTTTTGTATTTTTGTATTTTTGTATTTTTGTATTTTTGTATTTTTGTATTTTTGTATTTTTGTATTTTTGTATTTTTGTATTTTTGTATTTTTGTATTTTTGTATTTTTGTATTTTTGTATTTAAAACCCTGTTGAAACAGTCTAAATACAAACTAACCAAAATTCCTTGCAAGAAAGGCGATAAACAAATAAACCAAAGCCTGGTCAACTGGTAATTCAGTCAGTCACCTTAAGAACAGATAAGCACGTAATAAAAATGTCTCAACTTTGAGAAAATTAGATTCAAATATTATGTCTTAGCTAGAGGTGGGCAAAAAAAGAGCGAGCCGCTCAAAGAGCCGGTTCACTGAAAAGAGCGAACGAACCGTGGCTCACAAAAAAAGAACCGCGGTTCTTTTTCAAACTATGGTTTTTTTCAAAGAATCCTTTCAAGATGGCATGATTTTTGTTATGAATATTATTTATTGAATTTCCAAAAAAAAAAGGGTTAAATTTGTTTTTGAGAATTGATAATGCATTTTCTAATGTTTCAAAGCTTTTAAAGATAAATCCCAAAAGTAAATGATTTTCTAAACAAAATGAAAAAACTTTTCATTGTACAACTGTTTTCAATTAAAGTATTACCAGAATACAAATTTGAGTATTTCAAATTGCATAATTTGAAAAATATTACCAAAATCTACTGAATAGTTTAGAGATTTTGGAAAAAATATCCTTTTGTCCGATTTAACTTAAGCGTTTATAGAAAAGAGTTCACAGATTATTTTCTTCAAATAAAATATCAGTATAAGTTCAATTCTTTAAGAAATAAACGCAATTTTAAAATTAATAGCAGTTTTTCCACATTTTGATCCAGAAGTTTGGATGCCATTCAATTACTCAAATGTTTAAGTTCGAATAGAAATCTTGACATAGAGATATAAAATAATTTATAAAAGTCCAATGTGAAATAACTTATAAAATCACACGAATCTTAGAAAAACCCGTTTTATCCAAATTTTAAAAAAGAGCGAAAGAACCGTTCAAAAGAGCGGCTCTTTTAAATGAGCGAACGAAAATGAGCGGCTCCTAAAAAAGAGCGGTTTTGCCCACCTCTAGTCTTAGCGTTAGAACGATAAGGGTAATTTTAAAATAGGATTAAAAATATCATGTCTTCTCTAATTTAAGCTTGTATTAATATTTCTGTAGGCTCATCACCAGAATCTCCTCTAAACATCTTCAAAGTCAGCTGTTTGACCATGAAGTGCCCGGCGTCGTCGTCGTTGTCTTCATCGTTGTAGTGTACTACTGCAAGGTACACTTGATGAGTTTAAATTGATTTCAATTCGCCGCACGCTTGACAGCCATACATGTAGGGTTCACAGCATAACCAGAGGAATGAGCCAAAGCCACGTTTAAAGTCTTCACGTTCTACAAAGGTAGCAGCCCGACAGTAGTAAGCCCGAATCAATTTTCAAGCTCGCATGCCGTCCTCTGTATGTTAATCAAACTATCGAAAGGCAGCGAAATGAATGAATAAACAGCAGCTTATGATGGCGAGTGGGGATCAGGAGATTTTCTGGGTTGGAATTGTCTGGTCAGCCCTTAACATTCATGACATTTGACCTGCAGCACGATTTGAATAGCAAACAGTCGACGGGGAGAGTTCATCTTGAGGTTAAATCGATGAGTTTGAAAGGGAATATTTGGTTGAGTTTTTGAGAAATTAACACCGTTTTCTAACACAACTGATAACATCTGTTGAGTACGTACCTTAAATTGCAACACACGCTCGTTCAACTACCAAGTCAACAAGATCTTCGTCGAGCACTTCACCTGGTTTAGCAGTTATCTCTACGTCTTCACCTTTTTTTTTGCAAAATCTCACAACTACACATAATCGACCAAGCTCACCATGAAACTCACTTCAAACAGACTTTTCGGTTTTATTTATTTTCGCTATTTTCGATCTGTATTTCATCAAACAGCTCAAGAGATTCGTGATTTAGATTTCTGCCGCGCTTGGACTCGAACTCGTCTCGCCAGAGCACTTATTTCTTATGATTTGCAAAAATCTTCCGTGCGAATTCGCTACACCACTACCACCATCTCCAGCTTTAAAACGGCGCAGAAGAGGCTCACTAAAACATTCCACACGAAGGGGAAGGAGCGGCCAAGCCGCGCGGAGGTCCCAACTGTTGCACAGTACAGCCAGTACTGGTTTTTGGAGCTCTTGAAACCTCTGAAATGAAGCAGAAAAAACTGGAATTACTTCAAATGAAGCGTCATTTATGGATGGACCCCCGATCTTCTTGCACGCAAACCTCAAGCAATTCAGCGTTGAAAGAGAGTACAAGTAAAGAGTTGTGACTGACTTTGGGGTCTCTCTCACTTATGTGGTGGGAAAGTTGCCCCCACGCCGGCCGGTTGTTGAGGACCGGTTTCTGCGGGTTGGCGTTGCCAAAAAAGGAACAATTAAACTGGGTAGCGCGCGCAAAAAAAAAAAATGCAGTTTTGCGAAAGGTGATATTCATAAATCAATCGCTGGAAGCCTTACGAAAGGCGATCGACGTCGTCGAAAGAAGCAAGTTTGCGTTTGCGAAAGGAAGTTGATGGATGTGTCCCAGAGCACGTGGTTTGCGTTATGAATGCTACTTGCGTTGTTGCTGTTATCTAGGCGAAGTGATTCAGCGACGACTCTATGAGTCGCGAAATGATGTAAGAGCAGTAACACGAGACTCGCGAACTAATTGTGAAAAGTTCTCGTTGTGTTGCAAACGAGTTTCAATGATGTTCTGACATAGTAATTTATTCTTAAAAATATTATATTTATTCATAAAAATCCAATAACACCCTTACCAATCTCAAACCTGCAAAAATTTTGGTTGTATCAACTAAATTAGAGCAGACGCGTACACAAAAATTATATAATAATCTATTGTTTTAATATTTTTTTATTTAAATACGGTTTTATAATTTTAATTTCTGAATAAATCCCACATATTCAAAACTCGGTTAAAACTTAACTTTTAAAATGTTTAGCGATTTGCAACTTTTTACAAATTTGTTTCTTGTCTTATTTTGCACATTTTGATGAGTAAATGACTCATAAAACACATCATTTGACAAGTTTCGTGAACTGTTATTATAAAGTTTCCAATAGAAAATGAAGGTATTTAAAACAAAAAACTTAATAAAGACAACTCAGAAATTTCTTGATGAAACATTTCGCTCATAGAAGCATTGAAAAGCTGAGAAAATTTCCTATAAGACACATTTTAAAGAAGTGATGACTATTTTTTCCTGAAAAGGTTGTACTAGAAAACACGCCGTGTCAACCAATCAGGATGCTCCGGGTTGCATTCGACATGTATTTTTCTACACTTTTACTGCAAATATTAATGTCGGGGCCAGGTGCCCTACCGGTTCCGGAAATCCGGAACATCCGAAAAGTTAATTTTTTACTGTTTTTCACGTATATGTGATACCACTTACGATGGTTGACTTGGTTGACTTACAAAAAAACACAAATCACGATCGACAGAACCTATCTGGGGTATTACTGGCCAGTTCCGGGTAACCTGGAACCGGTTCCCGAGTACCGAATGAACGGCCAATTTGACTTTTATGGTGAAAACCCATCATGTTGCACATCAAACTTCATAACATTGAAAAATACGTCAATTTACGATCATGCCGATCCGGATGTGGCCACCGGAGATCGGTGGAACCGGTTCCGATGGGTTGTATGGTATTTAATATTATTCTAGGATTATTTTGCATGACTATTCATGGTAGAAGAAAGCTTATCAGTTCACAATTGGATAAATCCGACACTTTTTCCAAAAATCCGGATCTTCCGGTGGTCTGTACTCCGGCCACCGGTCCGTGCAGTGCGATTTTTCATCGGATTATTGTTCCTATCACCCTATCATCCGAAATATCAAACTTCATACATCATCCGAAATATCAAACTTCATATCCTACAAAATTAATTATAATTAATTTAGCAAACTTTACAAAAAAATGCTTTTATTTTTGGATTGATACACTGAAACCCTGATGGTTTGACACCAACTGTTGTCAAATGATCGGGGTCACTTTGTAGTTTGACACCGCTTTTACACGGAGTTCATACACACTACCAAACGTTTGGTATGATAGTAAGTGTGTTATTTTAAGCTTCTGTGCCAATTTTGAGCGAAATTGGTTGAGAATAACCCATTGATACTCGAGCCTGAAGCTTGCAAAAAAAAAAAATCAATCAAATTTTATTTTTGTTTTTGCAATTCCGTCGGGGAATTACTTACTTCTCCTGTCATTTTTGAACGACCAAATAGCCTACTTTTCTGTACCAAAAATAACAGAATCGAATAGCAACACTTTTCAGCACTTGTTTCGAAAAGTAACACTTTTCAACATTTTTTGTATTTAAACGATTTATTGAAAAAATACATGAAAATTTGACTTAAAATTTCACTCAAAGGGTTTTTTTAAGATTTGCAAAAAATGTTGTATGGAACTCGTTGCAAAACTTGATTTTTTTCAGCACTCGTCGTATTTATCCAACTCGGTGAACCTCGTTGGATAAATGTACGACTCGTGCTGAAAAAACCTTCTTTTTGCTACTTGTTGCATAAACTACAATTCACATCGCTTGTACCTTTCCGGGATCGAGTTTTACAGCTTTGGCATGTTCAACAAAGTTGTAGAACATTAAATTTCTAAAGAATCTAACTTTTTGAATATTTGGATTGGAGCAGCGATCAAATTGTAAAAAAATTTGGTTTTTCAAACCCACCCAAGATAATCTTATTCTACACCCTCGAATGGGTAAATTTTGACTGATTTTGCTAATATTTGGCCCAGAGTCCCAAAACAGCTCTAGGAAGAATATTCAGCTTGTGGAGCGAGGTTTTGAAAAAAAGTCCCATAGTTATTCTGGGCAGCCTTTTGTGGAATTAAATTTTCATCAAACAGTTATGTTATATTTATATGGTAACATTTTGGTTTTTGCAAAAAAAAAACTTTAAATTTTAAAAAAATTTATACTCGTCGACTAATTTTTTGCTCATACAGAGATAACTCTTTTTACGCGGAGTCGTTACGTTTTGCAATTTGTCGATTCCTCTGGAATTTTTTCGCTTTTTGTAGCATGCAATAGATTTTTTTTCGCTTTTTGTAGCTTGCAATTCTCCACCAAAACCGGAAATGGATTTTATTCATATTTTTTATTTGGTTCAAACTTTGCGGGGGCCTTCCCTATGACCAAAAAGCTATTTTGTATCATTGGTTCAACCATACAAGACTCCATATAATTTTGGCAACTGTCCATATAAAAGTGGTACGTAATTATTTGAAAATCTGTTACTTCAAATCAAATCAATTTTCCAATCAAAAAGTACTTTACAGATATTTTGATAAAGTGCACCTTATTCAAGATATGTATAACCAAAAAAAAGAAACATTTGTAAAATGTTCTGATCTATTCGAAAAAAAATATTTTTTAAATTTTGGAATCAAGACTAAAATTTTAAAAGGTAAAACATTCAATATTACGCCTCATTTCTCAAAAACCGGAAGCCGCGAATCACGCGATTTTCCAATTAGAAAAAATGCTATAAGAACCTCTCTTCTTAACCGATACAAGTCGTTATTCTCCTTTAGAGTTGCTTATTATTTATCTAACAAGAATATGAATGAAGAAGATGATGAATGGAATGTTCCCATCATCTTGAATTTCTCTTCATTTCAGGTAAGGAATTACTTGAGGTGGTTCAATGAAATCTCATTACAGAAGCTAAGTTGATATCCACGCATTGAAGTCACCTTTTGTATCGATTCGCAGTCGATATGTCGACGCAGCAACCGGAAACACGCCGAATTACGCGCCAAAACTCGCTCTCACTTGGCTCACTTGCAACGTAATTTCGTTCCACAAAAATATTCTGATGCCACGACTTCTTCCAACAAAACACAACAACTACACTTCTGAATCTTCTTCTCGTTCAACTTCTTCCTCAAGAAGATTCTTCTTTTCCACCTTTTTGTGTTACTTTTGTTGTTTGATTGTGTTGATAATTGCCCTCCTGATATGCTGCTGCAAGCAGTAAAGAGATGCAACAACTATGTGCACACACACGCACACAAACCCACTCCCGCACACGTGGATCCGTTAGTGACTGCGATTAACTAGCGCGCGACTACCGGTTTTACGCGTCCAAACGACGGCACGGCCAAACTGAGACTGAAAATGAAAAGCAAAGCAAACGGCCGAGAGCTGGAAATGTTACGCTACGTACGCTCTCAAACACATGCAAACATGGAGGTGCACTCACACAGATAGGAGGACGGTGAGTGTCAGTTTGTTTACAAAAAGTTATGCTGCCTGAGTGCGGAGTGGAGCGGCCACTGATGATGCTACCGATGGTTCAAGACTGAAAAAATCAAATTGAAATTTCTTGTGTTGCATGAAAAGTTTAGTGAAATTAGAGCAAAAATACATTAAATTTAAAATTTCTTTCATTTCGTGATCTTTGAAAACGCTGAAATTGTTAACAAAATTGGGTATCAGTTCCAAGATGGCGGTGAAACTATGTACAACGGTAAAAATAACGATTAAAAACTTTTTCACTATTTCACGCAGAAAAATGAGGCATATTTGAATCAACAAAACGTTTTGTTGATTTGAAAATCATGATTTTTGTTGAATCAACGGTAAACGTCAAAGCAGCTTTTTCAAAACAACAAAAGACTTTTGTGGAATTGAGAAAATCAAGGTTTGTTTCAACGCAAAATCGGCGTTGATTATATTCAACAAAAATTTTGTTGATTCAAACCTCGTACAGGCTGATTCTACAAAACATTTTTCTGCTTGTTTTCATTTTCACGCGAAAAAAAATGGACAAGACAACATTTTTTCAATGTATAAAATATGGTCCTCTTAGAACGATCTGTCAAGTAGGACCTTTTTTGTCAAGGAGGGCCGCGAAGTTATTTTTTTTTATTTATTTGAAAATCAATTTTAAATGCATTGCGGT
Source organism: Culex pipiens pallens (assembly GCF_016801865.2). Classification (NCBI taxonomy): domain Eukaryota; kingdom Metazoa; phylum Arthropoda; class Insecta; order Diptera; family Culicidae; genus Culex; species Culex pipiens. Next base: position 52,247,295 of record NC_068937.1, on the reverse strand, counting down.
CGAACAAATGGTCATTGTATTCAGAAAAGTATGCTTTAACGTTGTGAACAATAATATCACTCATTTTGGCTCGATTTTAGGAACCAAATGGCCTGGGTCCAATCCCAGTCGACCCCGGCTATAGATTTTCTTGAGACTAGGAATGCTTGATCACGCACTACCGTCGGACGGAGAAGTAAATTTTGGTCCCGGCACGAATGTCAAGTCAGGTTGTTATGTCATTTCAGGTGTAGGAGTCGTCTCCCTGGAGTTGGTACAGACCGAGGTACAGACTATAAAGTACCAGACCAAACCTGCCTCGGTGGAGTCACTTTTCGACAGTTGGACTCGCAATCCAAAGGTCGTCAGTTCGCATCGTTTGGGTGCTCTCCCCATCCCATCCTTTGGACGTCTAGGATTGAGTAGCAATCTTGCAATAGAGACCGGTTTTCGAATGTTAAATTTAATTCCGTCTCAAAATTCTGCCAGCCGTTGAAGTTGCACTCAAAGAGATCTGGTAGCTGTTAGTTGTACCAACCATAGAAACTTTAGATTCACCCACGATTCACCTTTTTTAATGCTGTACCATGCAAATGGCGAATTCGCTCTGTTTTTTTTTTTCAATAAAGCCCCAATGGTTTGGCATAATTTTGTGACATCATGACTGATTTTTGCTGCACACAAAGAAGTGCCAGTAGGAAGTGGGTTCATTGGAGAAAGAATGGCTCGACGACGGATTTATTGGTTATGGTTCTGGTAATTGGGTACTAAAGCCCTTTGTCAATTTTTATGTACAACGGTAAAAAACACGATTAAAAACCATTTCTGATCACTTTTTTTCATTTTAATGTAAAAAAAATATGACAAGACAACATTTTTTCGATGGATCAACTATGGTTCCCTTGGAACGAGCTGTCAAGTAGGAGCTTTTCTGTCAAGAAGGACCGCGAGGTTAATTTTTCAAAATTGATTTAAAAATCCATTTTAAACTCTTTGTGGTCGTACAAAGGGTCATTGTACTCAGAAAAATAAGCTTTATCGCTGCAAACAATAATATCAGCAATCTAAGCTTCATTTTAGGACCCAATTCCGAGAATAATTACAAAAGGTTTGATAGTTAAAATATGTTATGAAAATATCAATAGAAAAAGAAAATCAACAAACCACATTTGCTTTTTACAATAATTTCCCTAATGATCGATTACAATACTTGCTGCTTCTGGCGAACAGTAAAATGGTTCCACTTTGACAGTTCAAAACGGTTCCGCTTTTGAGCCGCTCTATTCACTCCCAGATGTTGACCAATAATTCTTTTTGATTTAGAGTTGGATATTGTCTCTGTTTTTTGTTCGTTTGAAAGTGTGAACTATTTCGATAAACGTTTATTTTTTTTTTGTTTTTTCTTATATGATAAACGTGTAATGGAAAAAATCGAGGAAAAATTCACAGCATGCAACTGAGAAAAACGCTTGATCTTTATTCAAATCCTATATCTTTCTTTAGTAAGATAGGCAAATAATCTTGCAAATAATTAAGTTCTATAAAAAATATCAACCTATTTCTTTCTTTAATTAAGTATGCTATAAGATGTATATTACTTTATCATAATAAAAATCATTTTTAAATCAAAAGTAAAAAGAAAATCTGGAGCAACATTTGAAAAGGGCGCATAAGCATTTTGACAGCCAGGACGATTTTGCAAATTCCGAGCCAACAGGTAACTATTTAACAAAACCCGCAGTGTTAAAAGGAAGCTTGGAAGGCCAGCTTCTGATTTACATTTCGAGTTTTGTGAAAAAGCTATTTGTTGGCTCGGAATTTACAAAATTGTTCCAACTATCAAAATGCTTATCCGCCCTTTTCTCGTGTTGCTCCAGAAATACTCTTATTCAAATTATTTCCTGTTTTTGTGACCACTCTCCCCTAGAAAAGTATTTTTATGCTCCCGCCCAGCCCTGCAAACTGTCAACAAACCAACCAACCGTCAGCTGGCGGAGGGCTCTCAGCGGGTGGGATGAGAGAGAGAGCGCGAGTGGGGTGAGAATTTGACGTTTATCTGCAGCAGCCAGACAGTCAGAGAAAAACAGGGAGTGCTGCTTGTAAAAAAGTGTTTTTTCGGTGAAAAATCTTGGAAATTTTGTGGAAAAATCGTTCAAAATGTTGTAAATTCTGTGTGAAAAGTGTTGGTGCATGATTGTGCGTTAAAATTGCGTTCAAAAATGAGTGAAAATGTGGATTATTTGTAAAATTGTGGCCCTTCGGAAGAAAGGTAAAAAATGTCAGCAAAAACTAAAGAAAAGTGGGTTTGGCCCTTCCGTCTGCTTGCAAAGGTGGACAGAAATTAAATCCCGATTTGTTTCGCAATTTCTCAGCACGTAGAGATTTATTTTAAGCAGTTCATCTTGAAGTAATCGAATTTTTAATTAAATTTCAGAATGATGTTTGCTGGCTCGGAGTGAAAAACTAAACTTTAATCGATATCTGCGGACGATTTGCTGGTAAAAGGGTCTGAAAGGAAGGGGGAAAAGGGTCAAAGTATCCTACTTTTGGATCAAACTACGTAAGAGGAAGGATTGCTGCTCCGAACTGGTCAGTGAAAGAAAGAAAGAACGATTGCAATGAGATTCAACAAACAGGAGCTGATCACTTTGGCCACACAACCCAGCAACAAATTTGACAAGGAGGGACGGCTGTATGTGACCGAGAAGCAGGAGGGGTTCTTCCGGAAGACTGAAGGTAACGGGATACTTTTTATTCGGATCTTAACGCCATCAATTTTTCGGGATCTCATTATTATTGTGTTCATCCCTCATTGATTTATTTTCAAAACTTATTTTTCCCCTCTCCTCATCCCATACAAAACTCTAAATCCACCAAAAAAATCAAACACATCCTCAAACAGGCGACGAGAACGTTTCTAGTGCCAACGCCGGCGGCGGTAAGCCTCCTCATCAGCCCAAGCGCAACAAGTCCCTGAGTTGCATTGGTGGGACAGCGAAAGGTTCGTCATTGAATGCGATTTCAGCTCACTAATCCGCGACCATCCAAAACAAAACTCACCTCACATCCACCTGAACTGAAACCTGAACCTCGGAATATCGGCTGATGCGGTGTTTGTTCTGTTCATCAGTTTTGTTTGACCCTTTCTAAACGGTTTGGTGGTGTGGGGGAAGGAAACTAACGCAAGCGAGCGCCCATTTGTAAATATCCTTTTTCATCAACACTGCAATTAAACAAGCTAACGTGCACCGGTAAACTAACCATTGTACATTGGAAGTGGCTTACTAATACATTTGGGTGATGCACAAATAATTAATAAATAACAATTTCACAGTAGTTAGAAAGGGTAACGGATTGCAGCAAGATCTACGTCTCACACAGAATTTTGAAATCTGAATTGCGTTTCCTGCTTAAGGTTTTGAGAAAAACATTTCCCTAAAAAGCATTAAAAAATTATCGGCCTTGAAAAGAAATTCTCCTAAAATTTTGCACATCACTTATTAACACTGATTGGAAGGCACGTCGGTGGAAAAATCCGTTTAAAATTTTAAAACTCTCTTGATTTTGAGAGCTGCTTTGGTTGTCTTTTCTTTCAACAAACGATCTCGCGATTCATGACTCATGAGCACGATGTTGGAAATTTTGGTAAAGATTTGCGTGAAACTTTGTTCTGAGGTGTAATTTAAGTCTCTTATCCCGAATTTTCGATATCTCCTGACGGAGGGCGGGCTTTTTAAATATTCGATAATTGTTTTAAAACCTCCACCATTTTTTTTTTACTCAACTGTGTTTTTTTTGGGATGTGTTATTTTATGGAAAATTTAATGTACTTTTCGAATCTGCAATAACCGAGAAGGGTTTTTTAATTTGCATGGTTAATTTTTAAAGTGTATCAATATTTTACACAATTGTAGAGCAAACAATAAAAAAAAAATGTATAAACATAAAGGGTTTCCTTGCAATCATCAAAATGCATCGTGATTTTACAAAACAGACACAAAACACGTTTTTTCGGAATTCTGACACCCAATTTGGCTGGTACAAATGTTATTTAAAGTTTTTGTGCAAAGCCCCCCGGCCAGAGCCGAGGGTCAAAAACTTTGAAAAATATTTGCATCGGCCTAAGCAAAAAATTAGAATTTTGTTTATAGTGCCATTAAAGAAAACTTTTGGAAATCCAAAATAAAATTAATTATTGAAGAGAATTCAAAACACAACAGTTAGAAAATTCAAAGATATTAAATAAAATAAAAAAGTATATTTTAAAATCTTTTAAATAAAAACTAATAAGTTCTAAGTTTTTAACGGTACACATCAACCAGAGCTTTTGCACTCAGATTTTTGTTACAGACATTTTAGTAACTTCAAAAATACGGGAACTATCGATATGGTTTTTTATTCATCCCTTAAATTACTGACTTCAAAGTTATTTACAACAAAGTTTGAATATTTTTACAATCAGATTCTTGCAGGATTGGGTTCGTAAGTTTGACAAATTTGGAATAAGAAGACAACAACTTCCTTGATTGCTGTGCACCCTTAATAAATATTATTTTTCCTTGCGTATGGGACATTTTTGCGAACATGGGCAGTAAAGTTGACCCTAAAACAAGTCGAAACCCTGATTATCAGCTTTTTAGGTAAAATTGAAATACCAACAGCAAGCTGAGAAAAACGCATGAGAAGTTTGTCACACACATAAGGACATCCTCCTGATTTCCATAACAATGTACAGGATGTTGTAGGCTTTTTTGAAAGAGCACGCGATTTTAAATCAAATTGCATCATTAACTCAAAAACGATGAAAATTCATATGAGACATTTATACGATCGGGGCAGTTTATGTGATCATAAAAATAAAGTGATAAAATTTAAGCAAAATACACTTTTTGCTATTTTGTTTTAATATTTGAAGCTTACAATATAAGATTTATGAAGCTTCAGCTTCACGAAATCATTAAAACCTTTTAACTAGTGTTTTGCCTAGCCAATTACCTTGATAATCATTGAAGTTTTTATCATCTGTTTTTGCGGGGCAAAAATACGCATTAAAATTATATTTTGAAATGAAAAAAAAAAAAATCAAACGCATTGAATAACTTCTATTTCTGATAGTATTGATTCAAAATCACTATTTCTGCCAAATCCGGACAAAAAATATAACTAATGAGCAACTCTCTACGAAATCGGCCGATTTCGACCATTTTTATTTTTTGTATTTTTTGATTTGGCTCAAACTTTGTGGGGTCCTTCCCTATGACCAAATAAGCTATTTTGTGTCATTGGTTAACCCATACAAGTCTCCATACAATTTTGGCAGCTGTACATTAAAAAATAGTACGTAAATATTCAAACAGCTGTAACTTTTGAGTGAATTTTCTGATCAATTTGGTGTCTTCGGCAAAGTTGTAGGTATTGTTGAGGACTATTGAGAAAAAAATAGGTACACGGAAAAAAATTGCCGATTTTTTTATTAACATTTTTTTCACAAAAATTCAAATTCCCGAATTTTTTTTTTGATTTTTGAGATTTTTTGATATGTTTTAGGGGACAAAAACCCGCAACTTTTGAGCCATAGAGAAACATGGTCAAAAAATCTGCCGCCGAGTTATGAATTTTTGAAAAAATAGTGATTTTTGGAAAAAATCGAAATTTTATGCAAAAACAAATTTGACGTAATTTTTTAATGTAAAATTGAATTTCCAATCGAAAAGTACTTTACAGATTTTTTGATAAAAGGCTCTGTTTTCAAGATATAGCCACCGAAAGTTTGATTTTAGCGAAATATTTGCAGTTTTTCGATTTTTTAAAATAGTGACCATGAGTGACCATTTCTGAAAATATTTTTTTTGAAAAGTTCAGAAAATTTGCTATAAAATTGTCTAAGAGACATTGAAGATTGGACCTCTGGTTGCTGAGATACAGCGGCTTAAACAAAAAGAAACACGAAAATTGAAGTTTTCTAAGTCTCACCCAAACAGCCCACCATTTTCTAATGTCGATATCTCAGCAACTAATGGTCCGATTTTCAATGTTAAAACATGAAACATTCGTGAAATTTTCCGATCTTTTCGAAAAAAGTATTTTGAAATTTTTTAAATCAAGACTAACATTTTAAATGGGCGTAATATTCAATGTTTGGCCCTTTTAAAATGTTAGTCTTGATTTAAAAATAACTTTCGGTGGCTATATCTTAAAAACAGAGCCTTTTATCAAAAAATCTGTAAAGTACTTTTCGATTGGAAATTCAATTTTACATTAAAAAATTACGTCAAATTTGTTTTTGCATAAAATTTCGATTTTTTCCAAAAATCACTATTTTTTCAAAAATTCATAACTCGGCGGCAGATTTTTTGACCATGTTTCTCTATGGCTCAAAAGTTGCGGGGTTTTGTCCCCTAAAACATATCAAAAAATCTCGAAAATCAAAAAATACTTATTTTGGGAATTTGAATTTTTGTAAAAACAATGTTAATAAAAAAATCAATTGTCCTCAACAATACCTACAACTTTTCCGAAGACACCAAATTGATCAGAAAATTCATTCAAAAGTTACACATCCAGAGTTTTTTTTGAAAAGGACCAATAAACCATTGTCTTTCATATGTTTATAGGACCTAATCAAAAAAAACTCTAGACATATTCGAATTTTTACGTACCATTTTTGTATGGACAGCTGCCAAAATTGTATGGAGACTTGTATGGGTGAACCAATGACACAAAATATCTTCTTTGGTCATAGGAAAGGCCCCCACAAAGTTTGAGCCAAATAAAAAAATACAAATAAAATTCGTATCCGGTTTTGGTAGAGAATTGCTCTAATGCAAAAGCAAGGGTGCTGATTTTCGGTTCAAAAGATCAGAAATAGCTCACTCATCGCCGAGCGAATCTTTGCCGACTGGAGCTCGCAACCATTCGCGAGCGAACACTATACTCAGGCTGCCAGCGACTTGCTCAATCGCTTCTCCCAGCGACACAAATACTTCGTGAATTTCTTTGCCTACCCGAGCAGACGGAAATAACTTGGGAATTACATTTTTTGATCTTTGAAAGTACTAGGCCAATACCATTTTATGTTATTTATAACAAGATCTGTTATTCGTCGTTATGATGTTTTTTGTTATTGGATTGTCTTCGAACAAATCTTTGTTATTATTTTTTGTTATTTTAACAGCTAATCCGATCATCCCAATAACAGTTGGAGATATTCTTTCATAACAAAAAATGTTATTCCAAAGCTGTTTTGACGTTCAACCAATTTCAGACCAATAACAAATGTTGTTATGATAACATAAACTGTTATTGAACTCTTATGCAAAAATGTATTTTTCAAGAAGATTCCATAACACTTCCTGTTATTTTAACAGTATTTTTTATTGAAATGTCATGAATTTTGTAATTACCGTCTGCCCGGGTAGTCCGTCCGTCGACCCGAGTCACACACGAATACGTAAATTGTATTTGACAAAATTGCTTAAATGTTTTGTTATCAACAAAATTGCAAAACATTTTTGATAACATACACAGAAAAAAATATGTAAATTTCCACGTCATGTAAAGAATGTTTTCAATGTAATTCCACTACATGTAAATTTTAAATCCAATGTAAAGTGCTAAATATGATGTATTATACAATCATGTAAATTCTAATTCAATGTAATTCATAAAAGTCATGTAAATGGAAACGATTTGGTCGAAATTTCAATAATCAGAAACGTGTAAACGTTGAAAAACATGTAAAAATCGCTTAATGTAAATACAGAACACATGTAAATTAATATTGTTTTCACAAATGACAGCAAAAAAGAAAAAAAAACAGTTCTGAAGTAATTCTGTTTGGAAGTGGTCGTTTTAAATAATAATCTTGAATGCGCCTTCATTTATGCACCGATATTTACTCAGTTCTCATAGAATCTGAAGCAACCGGGTATTCCCTCGCCAGCACAACTCTGTCAACACAAACAGCTGATTTTTCGCTGTCGTGACGCAGTAAACGGGGTGTTTTTGTTTTGAAATGTTTTGTGAAAATTTCTGGGACTTTGGAGCACTGCAGCTGCTGAAGAAAAGTTTGAAAGTGGTGAAAGTTTAAAAAATAGTTTCAACTTTGCATCACAAAAAGCATCGGTTACCGCTCAGAGTTTTCTGCAAAAGGAAACTACTTCGACCCTTGACCAGGTTCTCGGACTGGTTCCGGCTCGATATTTGGATCTGGCAAATCGATGCGACCAGCAACTGCTACTGCGGTGGGAAAGACGAGTGCAGGTAGAAGAAAAATCGAGGCCAGACAGCAGGCTGGACTGCCGCCGAACGGATCAAGACGGCGCCGCCGCGAGAATTGTCAAAACAAAGCCGCAGTCAAAATACACCAATCAAAACATCATGCGCGGAGTCATTTTTCAAATGTTTTTTTGGATTAGAGGAAGTTAAAAGGTAAGCTTGATCGTGACAGTATCTATAAGTTAATAAAGAAAATGTTTATTTTATTTCGTTTTAGCCGTTTATTCGTGCTGCTGTTGTTACTGGGTGCACTTTTGACGACCTAGGAATCACCGTTAAGAACGTCGGGCAGGACAGTGTTCCTCCGTTTCTCAGAAAATTCTACAAGCCGATCAGGACGACCAAATACAAGGAGTAGATCTTGCGCAGCCTGCATCACCGGAGCAATTCTGGTGTCGGTAGCATTACATGACTTACGGTGGCCGCAAATGCAACGGTGTCCAGGTACTAGGGAGAAGCAGAAGCTCGTTCCGCTGAACCCGCCGGCCTGCTTCTGCGTGAACTGTGAGCTGTCGTGTCCGTGGCCACCGCCCTTTGTAATACACGGGTACGTCGGGTACGCCGTGGTCATGGTTGTGAGCAGTGTGTTTGGTTCGTGATAGGTGCGTGTTTGAGCCAGTCCGGCGGAAATGGTGCCGGACCAACTTCAAGATGAACAAGGGTTCCTCTTTCGCCTTGCTACAAAGCCGCAGGATGCAACAGTTAACGGAGCGACAAATAAGCGCCAGGTGTGTGATCAATATCACACCGACTGTGGAGGATTGCTACCAAGCTTGGTGTCCATGGCTAGCCGAGAGACCTCTTGAGTCGCAGGGAGAACCAGTATCACCTTTTAATTTGTTGATTCTTTTACTAACGGTTTTTTCATTGCAGATTCAAATAACTTTCAAAAGTAAGGCTCGCGCCCTGCTCTGATTTTATGCTTATTATATTCGCTTTCTATACCCAATGTGTCCTGCACTGGGGGTACCTGGGGTAACTGCGAGTTGACCTGGGCTGTCCGAGGAATTATGCCGTAGGTGGTTCGTGTACTGGTCCACTTACCTCTCTTCGTGGCAAGGGCTTCCTCGATCATGCGACATGGGACAGCATGATTTTTCAGCTGAAACCGGACGGGTGTATTAAAAAATCACAGAATTACTGCACTGTAATCGGCAAAATCAGACAAAAAGGAACTCGTGAAGGAAGTTCTGCACCGACCACCGCTTAGAGCAGGTTAAATAGGCAAACCTAACAACTTAGCCTGACCCATTCACCAGATTTTCGGAGGTTAGTTCCGTGTGTCCTTTTTCACAAACCTGAACTAAAATTAATTCCCTTGTCTGTTTCTAGGTGCATATGTTAACGTGTTAAACATGACCAAAATCAAAATCAAACTGCCAATCTCCGAGACCAAGTCGCTACGGAACCGCTGACCGATATCGAACGCGACAAGAACCTTGAGTGGCTGATTGTGGTCGGCGTGTGCACGTATCTGGATTGTCTCCGTGTTGAAGGCCTGCAACAAATCTGGAGCAACATTTGAAAGGGGCGGTACGACATTGTTCTTACGGCCTTTCGTCCCATTTAAACGCGTGTAATGAAAGGCCGTAAGAGCAATGTCGTACCGCCCTTTTCAAATGTTGCTCCAGAAATGTTCAGGGCAAAATTTGCGGCTGCATCTTGAAGGGAACACCCTGATTAGCCAAGAGATGCCGTGCAATGAATTCCCTGAGATCAACATGTTCTTTCAAATTGTTGTGCTAAGGTAACAAAGGTAACGGTAAATAAACAAACCTTGTTGAAATTGGTATCGCTCCGTTGGATTTAGAATCCCATATTAAAAGGGATTCTAAATCCAGCGGAGCAAAAATTTTTTTTTGCTTTGGTAAATTTACATTAGATTCATTGGAAAATTACACGATTTCACAATATTTTGATTCGAAACGTTTACAATGAAAAACATGTAAATTTCCGATGAATCTAATGTAAATATACATCATTTATCATGATACCTTTTGGTACATGATAAATAATGTAAATCTACACGAATATTTTTTTCTGTGTAGATTTTAAGCAGTTTAATATAACTGAGTAAAACAAAGCCGACCGCAAACTATTTCGACTCAGCGACTGAGCGACATAACGCAATCGGTCTCTCTGAACCATTCGCTGTACTTCCCGATTGAAGTGAGAGGGAGAGCAAAGAGAGAGAGAGAGAGAGAGAGGAGAGAGAGAGAGAGAGAGAGAGAGTATTCAGTAGCGATTGGTGTGGAAGCGACAAACGATAGGAAACGGTCAGACCAGTTTTATGTCGCGTTCGATTTGTGGTCGCGAGTGAATGAGTCGTTTTGGAGCAATCAGGACCCTTGTGCAAAAGTGATAAGGGTTTGAACCCTAAAATTAAACTTTAGTTATATGAGTACTACTTAGTTCAAATAAGTCAAATAAGGTGAAAAACAATCCCCAATTAAAAACTAGATGAAACATTAACTTTTGCACATAAAATAGACAAACAATTCCTTTGCCCCACATACGGTAAAGGTACGCATTTATTTTTTAAGAGTAATTGCCTGGTTCATATTACAGGGTGGCCACTCAAGTCGGGAAATCTGGAAAATCGGGAAAAAGTTGGGAATTCGCCAAAATCCGCTAAAAATCGGGGAAAAGTCGGGAATTTGTGATTTTTTGTGAGAAAATTGGGAAAAGTCAGGAATCACAAGCATTTTTTTTCTTAATCTTGAATAATTTTGTAATATTTTGAACAATTTTCAAATTAAATTCACTTAGTTCTTCTTTAGTAACTTACTTTCAATTTAAGGTTTCTTCCACTTTATCAATCTAATTCAAAATTAAAAGACGTTAAAAATACTAATAAACACTGAATGTATTTTACACAGAATTTTAAAGTATTTTTATTTTTATTTATTTTTCTTACTCTAAATTAAAACAACAATAAAGTTAATGAAAAATTAATATAAAAATTGAGCCTAATTTTAAGGCAAACGTATGATTATGTTTCGTTTTATCACATTGATTGAATATTTGATAAAAGATTCCAACTTAAGTTTGGCAATGTTTTTTTTTTGTGGCAAATAAGTTTAATTGTTGAACTTAATTCATTAGTTCTTTTATTTTTTTTTCCAAATGATTCCCTTGAATTTTTGTTAGTATGGGTAAATTACCTTCGATAAAGCTTGATTTTCAGTTATCGGAAAATTCAATTATCGAAAATCCAACAAATTTGGGTTAAGTTATTGCAAATATGTTAAAACATTTTTTCTTTCATTTCACATAAAATTTGTGGTAAAACATAAAATATTATCAAACTGACATCTAAAACAAATACATTAATTAAAAAAATCAATAACAAAATTACAAAATTCAAAAGGAAACATAGTAAAAACATTTTTTTACGAATTCCTAGATATTTTCAAAATTATTTGAAAGAATATTAACAGCAATCATATTTTAAAATCAAGAAAAAAAATTTAAATTTAGTTATCTTTAACTTTTTGTCATTTCCAGTTGAAATGATGCATCAAAAACTATATACTTTTGCCAATTCTAAAAATATGCATTAAAATTACAAATATTATTAAGTTTTCGGCTATTTTCAAAGACTAATTGTTTATGTTTCTAATCGGAATCAAAACAATGAGTGCTTGAATTTAAAAGTTTTTGCTAGGAATTTGTTGTTAAATTTTTGTTTTTACGAAAATTGTCAATAGTTTTATTTTCTTTGAATTCATTTAGATTTTTTTCATGGTTTATAATGAGTTTTTATAAAGAGTTTTTTGTTTGAAATCATTCTTTAGAAATGCATATTATTTGAGATTCTGGAAAAGTCGGGAAAAAGTCGGGAATTTCAAAATGGGATTTGAGTGGTCACCCTGGGTTCTCGAGATACAAGTGGATTTAGGTCAATTCTAGTAACACGTTTTGAAAGCAAGTTATAAGGTTACAGATTCACTGTGACTCATGGTTTTCGGATTCCTCAGATCCCTGATTTACGACACTCCCTTTGAGGATTGTTACATATTTTGATCAACTGCAGTCTCTTTTCGAAGAGAAAATTTTCTTTCGCGAAGGGTGTCAATTGAAAAAATCGTAAAAAGAAGTAACTTTGCACTTTGTTGTAAGATATCTTTAAAAATTATCATGAATAATTGTACACTACGATGTGCAGTGAACACACTAACAACTCAATAAAAACTCACCTTTGAAAGAGCGTTTGTATGCACCAAATCACTAACTCTCACCAGACTAATCTCACGTAACTTTGAGAAAAAAACTGCAACAAAATGTTAACCTTATTATTAACTATTCTATCCTCATTTTCACCTTTTCTACTCCACAGTAAGTCTCGAAAAGTGGTGCCGGCTGCGCGGCAATCTGCTGTTCTACTTCAAATCGGCGGACCAGTTTTCCGAACCCCAGGGATGCATCGTGCTGGAAAAGTATCGCTGCGTTAGGCACGGCGACCTGCGCGAGTACGACGGCTTCGTGTTCTATCTGGAGTTTGAGGACGGGCTGCGGCAACGGTTCGCCACCAACACCGACCAGGAGCGGCTCGAGTGGATGCAGGCGATCGGGCTGGCCGGGTACGACGTGAAGCGGGCCCAGCTCAAGTACCTGCGGGAGCAAATCGACAAGAAGCGCGGCATGATTCACGACGTGGACGTGGACATGCTGAGGCTGCAAACCGGCAAGGAGATAGGTGATTTGATTTTGTTTTAAGAACAAAAGGGGGGAAAGGGTGCCATAGAGTTCAATGGATGAATGAGATTTAGTTTAATTTTGTTTGGTGGTGGTTTTGCGATGACCTGATAATCACATATTAAATTTGAAACTGAATTGGTGAGAAATGAATGTTTGCCCACCTGGAAAAAGGTTTACTTTATTTTCAAAGGTTGAAAATTTGTATAATTTTCACTTGTCAAGCCTATCAAAAAATTGTATTCCACAATCTAACAACACCCAAATTTTTCTCGAAATTTTTAATTTTTCCTTTTTGTAGGAAGTCATTTTTAGACATTTTTGTTCTACAAAAAACCTGACTTCTTTTGTTTTTTTTTTGTTGCATTTTTCTTGATCAGTTTATGTTTGTTTTTAATAGTATTTTGCTTATTAGGCGTTCTTGTCAGAAATTTACTAACACATTCAAAGTATGTTTACATGGCAGCTGGACGTTTGTTTGCATCAGATTTCCTATCTCTTTCTAGCAAAAGTTTTTTGTCAGGCGACTTCTAGCTGGTTTTTTGACTGACCGCCCGATATGTCAGCCAACATATTTCGCAGGGCTGTGACAGCTCGAGCTCGATAATAGAATTATCTACGTGTGTATATATTGTGTGTACGTACACGAAAATAAAGTGAGGTTAATTTTTTTCAGCCAGCAAAACCAAATGGTGCGCTAGTGTGCGTCCGCGAAACGTCATAAAGCTCTATTGTTTGCATCAGGACACTGTGACGAAAAGTTCATCATTTTTGGGTTGAATTATATTTTATCAACTGAACCTAGCTCGTTTTTTTCCCCAATTTCTACTATAGAATGATAACATTATCATTGAAATTGTAAAAAATGCGTAGAGACGTAGTAGTCTGGAAAAACACAACAATTAATGCATACTTATTTCTACATATAATATAGAAAATGGTATGTAGTCTAAAACACAGTACTGCCCATGTTCGCATAAATGTCCCATATGCAAAAACAGCAAGCTGAGAAAAACGCAAGGTAAGTTTGTCCCACACATAAGGCTACGTGTTAAGTTTTCATGAAAAAAATGAATTTCCTCCTGATTTCTAGAACAAAGTACTGGATGTTATAGCCTCTTTTGAAAGAGCACACGATTTTGAACCAAACTGCATCACTAACTCAAAAGTGACGAAAATGCATATGGGACATTTATGCGATCATGGGCAGAGTAGTAGTTGATCCCAGAAAAAAAATACATTCTTAGAGCTTTGGCAAAGTCACTTAACCCTTTCAAGCCTGATGGGTCATATATGACCCAAACATTAAAATTTTCAAAACTGTCTTAAGAATCATTTTCCCATCATTAGATTAAAAAATATTTTTTTGAAAATTCAGGCTCGAAAGGGTTAAACAAGTCAAACTTTCAACCCTTATATTGGGTTAATTTCAAGAGATCTTCTATTCAATGACTAAAAAAAAAAGAACAAATGTTGGTTGAAAAGTTGATTTATGGCGAATTTCGAGAACGAAGCCCACTTGAAGGCTGAGATGTTCTTCGTTATTTTGGTTATGCCTGTAACATTACCACTGTACCTATTTTATTTAATCTTTTGATTTTTTAGGCAAATAAAGGCATTTTTTGACAATCTGAAAATATTAAAATCCAGTCCGCAGATCTGAAACAGTTTTTAATGCACAGTTCAAGGGTCCTGATTTTCGGTTCAAAGATCAGAAATCCAGCGACATGCTCAATCGCTTCTCCCAGCAACACAAATACTTCGTGAATTTCTTTGCCTGCTCCGTCCGTCGACCCGAGTCACACACGAATACTTTCAGAGAGAAGAGAATCTAACAACATACCAGCTCGGCGCTCTTTTAGCAGTTTAATTGAGCAAAACATACTATTTCGACTCAGCGACTGAGCGACATAACGCAATCGGTATCTCTGAACCATTCGCTGTACTACCCGAATCGAGTGAGAGGGAAAGCAAAAAGAGAGTATTCTGTAGCGATCGGTGTGGAAGTGACAAACGGTAGGAAAAGTTCAGAGCAGTTTTTTGTTGCGTTCGATTTGTAGTCGCGAGTGAATGAGTTTTTTTGGAGCAATCAGGACCCTTGGCACAGTTTTACAATTTTTGATTTTGTTACTGAGCAATTCTGTAGGTTTTCGCAATTTTTCGTCCATCGATTCCTTATGTACTTAAAACCATTTTGTTTCATTAGTTTCTTTATACAAGCTTGCAAGCTGTCCATACAAAATTCAATGAAAACGTTCGTTACGAATCAGACATTTACAAACGTTACCCGAATCGATCCGTAAATCCCTTCTCAAGATACGGATTTTTGAACCCACTTTGATTTTTAATTATTTTTTTGTTGTTCTAGTGGATCAAAAGTGCCAATTCTTTAGCTTTAGTCCTTTTTCGGGCAAGCTATTTTTTTTAATAAATGGATTTTTAAAAATACTCGAAAAAAGCAAACAATCTTTTTTCGATGTAAGATAAAATTTTGAATCGAAAAGTATTTTCAATATTTGCACTCCCAACTCCCTGCGGAAAATGTCAAAACAAAAAAAAACAGAGAGCAAAACAAAAGTTGCTCTCGCTCTCCCTCTTCCCCTTGCCTTCACGATTTCAACTCTATTTTTAGTTTGCTAAAAACTGCATTACCGACTGGGCTGATTTAGGATTTTGCTTTGGTGATGATGCTCTGCATAGGAGTATGGAAGTTGACATCGCTGTTGTGGTGATGGTCCTGAGCCCGTGCCCGCACGGCTAAGTGAGAAGTAATTTCCAAGTGCGACTTCAAAGCATCTTGATTTAACTATTCCAAACTAGGCTAAAATCAGTCTTCCCGAAACGCACGCACGCCGTACACGCCGTACAAGTTTTCAGTGCAGATGAACCTCAAACACACCAGGCTACCATGTTCGAGTTCTCCCCGCACGGTGCACTCAAGTTTACACGCGGTGTATACACGGGGTGCACACCTCGGGTACAACGCCGTGCGAGCGAAGAGCGTATAAGGAGACGAAAAAATGACTGCTTCTCACTCTCTCTGCGGCAAACACTGTAGTGTGACTGCAGCGGAGAATGAAACACCACTTTACAGCAGAGGGAGCGTGAGGGAACTATTTTTGTCTCTTTTCTGCGTCGTCGGCCTGCACGGGGTTTGTACCCGAGGTGCAAGGTTCGGTTTAAACTTGAGGTTCGTGTGCGGGTACAGCCTGTACACGGCCGAGTTTAGGTTTGCTTGTACGCGTGCACACGCGGTGCTGGTGTTTGATCGAGTACAGAAAACACAGAACGCGTTTGAACGTGGTGTGCGGGGACCACTGCTAAAATACATCAATTTTGTTCTTGATCACATTTGAAAAGTTTTTTTTTAGATTCATTAAAATCAATTTACTTCCTTTATTGACTAAATATGTTTATATTTATTCATGTATAAAATAAATCACTTTCATTGAACTCAATGCGAATAACAAGAATGGTGTGGGTAGCTTCGTAGCTTGCAGGTTCCGGATATCCTACGGGCCAACGTACTCTGTAGATCATCCAGATGGTTGCTAGGCGAAGCTCTAAATCAGCATTATAACAGCTATTGACTGTGCAGTTGAATCAGTGCTATTTTGCATTAACAAATGCTTTTGGGTGAATAATCACCAGTTGAGATGCCAATATCCTGCTTATTAATGACATTAGTTAGTGCTGGATGGTTACTTGGGATATTTCATTACCGCCATTTTGAGCGCCATCTTGGATTTTAAAAATCTGAATCACTATAGCGTAGTTTAAGGGTCAGACCAAGGTCAGACTTAAACTTGACAATCAAAAATATGACAACGAAAATAATCTTTTTTCTGTAATTCGATTATGCGAACTAAATTTTTTCCGAGGCCTACGGAGAATCGAGTCTGGATTTTTTTTGGGGAATTGGGATTAAATGTTGCCTTATGTATTGGGTATTTTTACATAAGTAATTTGCATTTTTGACGGTCAAGCTTCTTTTGTATTTTAATCGATTTTTAAAATAGAGAAAAATACTCACAAGGGATAACTGGAAAAAAATTGCATCTTAACATTTCGTGTGGTGTTCGAAACAATTCATTTAAGAAACATTTGTGAATTGTGATTTTTTTTGTGAATTGTGGCCGCTTCTGTCAAAATGACAATGACCTTCCCTTTCCCGGATTAAAAAACCAATCCCGAACCTTAACTTGACAAACATATGATAATTTCTGTATCGATGTTGCCGAAGCTACAATGAGGATTACATTATTCGATCGTATTTACAGCCTTTTTCCGTGAGGATGATGAAATACCTCGTGAAACACACTATTCTCAATGTCGATTATTCTTCATCGCAAAATCCATCGTTTATCCAAACATGAACTTTGTTTGAAATATTCCACCGAGAGAAACCACCGCGAATTATTCACTCAAAAATGAGACGAGTTGTGTGCAAAGTTTGTTCATGGGACCAAAGATTTCGAAGCAGAAAAAAAAAATACAAATGAAACGCTATCTCGCATTACAAATGTGTACCTACACTACAATGTGCTCGTTTTGTTTCATTTTGTTGCTGTTTGCATGTTTGATAACGATTAAGAAGTGAATGAGCCGAGTTCTTTATCAGTCTAGACGTAATGAGAGAGTGAATTGGTTGTTTGTTTGGTTGTTTTTACTTTCTTATTCTTAACAGAATAGAGTAGTTTAGTTGGTAGATTTTAACAATTTTGCATGATTCGAGCATTTATTTTGGATTAATAAATTGTATTTTTTTTTGAAAATTCAATACTGATTGGTTGTTTTTGTCCATTCTTTTGAAAGATTTTCCCTTCTTATGGTCAAACTTTGCGGTGGTTGTCTCTATTCGTCTCGGCTAACTCATTCATCGCAGCTCAAACCACCGCTTTCAAACCGTTCTCGAATGCCTTCTTACCGGTTGTGTCCTCGTTCTCCTCCCCATTCCGCAGCGCTCAACGAGGTCCCGCTATGCGAGTCGGCCATCTCCTGTGACAACCTGCTGTGCGATGGCAACGGCAAACCGCCCAACCCGTCGGTCGTGGTCCAGGTAACGTCGACCAATCGGGGCGCCTCGACGCGAGGCTGGGTCAAGTACGGCCGCACCGAGGTCATCGAGCGCAGTTCAAACCCGCAGTTTGTGTGCACGATTACGTTCCGCGCCGGGGATGGCCTCAACGCCGCTTCCCAGATTCGCTTTACGGCGTACGATGTTCGAGAGAAGGTCACCCAGACGGCGGTCCCGATTGGGTGTGCGGAGGTTACTCTTGGGGCCATGCTGGAGACGCCCCGGTTGAGGATCCCGCTGAAGACGCAGAACCATCAGGCTGGGGCTGGATTTATTACGATTGCCAGCTGTGTGCCGGATACGGACCGGAAGACGCTGCAGCGGTCGCCGGCCAAGGTCGGAGGAGGGTTGGAGCAGCAGCACCAGCAAACCATAGGTCATCGCCGGTCGCAGTCGTTGCCGCCGAAGCTGGGCGTGAAGCTGTTTGTGCCGCCACCGTCCAAGGTGGCGCTCGTGTTTACGAAGCCGAGCGTGAGTCAAACATTCAATGACATTTTTTTGTGTTATTAAAAGTATTCTTAATCAATCTACA
The DNA here is from genome assembly GCF_016801865.2 of Culex pipiens pallens. NCBI lineage: Eukaryota > Metazoa > Arthropoda > Insecta > Diptera > Culicidae > Culex > Culex pipiens. The sequence goes on along the minus strand of NC_068937.1, from coordinate 52,228,732 downwards.
GATTCATACCTACCGACTTCACTCTGGCTTGGGCGGAGACATAAGCGTCCAGGAGATCATGCTGGAGAGTCAACTGTGTTATATCATCCCACAGCAGTTGCTGTAAGTTTTACAATTCCATAAAAAACACTCACATGAACCGCTCATAACCTCAAATCCCCTCCAGCTCCATCTGGATCTCGCGCGAGAAAGAACTCCTCCAGGAAATCTCCGGCATGGGCGAACTGGGCGGCGAGTGGCGCCAGCGCCAAATGGAACTCCTCGACAAACATCTCAAGCTGCTCAAGGACTACTCCCAGGCCAAGCAGTTTCTCGCCCAGCAGCAGCAGCACGGCAAGACGTTCAAGGCAAGCTGCAAAAAGGGCGACGAAACGCTGGAGTTCGCTCCGGTAAATCTGCACCTGCAGCGTATGTGGGCCCACAACGATACGCTGAAGCGGGCGGGGATCCTGGACGTGACCACTGTGGGGGCTTTTACGCGCCATTCGGGCAAGTCCAAGACCGGAGGGTTGGTTAAGCTGCTGCAGCAGATTAAGGACGCGGCGGCGAAAGATAATGGGGTGAGTGCTGGTACCGCTAGTCACCACCAGATTCCGCTTCGAACAGCGAAAAGTCACTGCTATTGTTCTGTTGTATATTTCTAACCAAGCTTTCTTTTTTCTTTCTGCAGAACAGCGAAAAGGTGGCCGCGGCCAACGATGCCGTGCAGGCCATCAAGCAGTTGCGGCGGGAAATTGTTGAAGTCATGTCCCAGCTGCTGTTCCTGGCCAAATCCAAGAATCCCAAGGGGATGCTTCCACTGTGCAACGAAATGATGACCAAAACGCGATCTTTACTCAACATCTGGGAACCCGCCCTAGTGGAGGAGGCCTTTGCGTTCATCGAACGGCACCGAATCATCGATGAGCAGCAAGCACTGCCGGTGGACGGAGCCGGAACTTCCGTTCCGATGTCCCCTTTTAAGAAAATTACCCAGCAACTGGGAGCGCTGGACCTAAAGAGTCCCGAGTTGGAAGACTTTGCCACTCCGATGGGACCGGCTCCGGATCTGTGGCCCCAGGTCCGGACCAGCAAATCCGGCGTGCTGGGCGCATTCGGATCCAGCACAAAGAGCAAATCGCCTTCTTCCGTGGACATCAGCACGATCGCGACCATCCAGAGCACGTTCAACCAGATGAGCAACAGCAAGTCCAAGGAATATCTCATGTCCTGCTCACTTCCGGCCGCTTGCTACCTTCCGACGGAGCAGCCGAAGGAGTCTAAAGCGAAAAAGTCAACTCCGACGGAGGTTACCCCCTCTGGAGATCTCAAGTTCAGCGAAACGCACTTTGACGTCAACGGGGAAGTCACGTCGTCGACTCCGGTGGAAATGACGCCCGGATCTTCCGCGAAAAGTCCGGAAGTGGAAAAGGCAGAAGAGGCCATCCCGGAACCGTCCCGCTCGTCGCTCTCCGACAAGCAACTGCTGGAGAACAAGTCGGAACTGCTGTCGAACGTGTACGACGAGAAAGGTTACCTGATTGAGAACACCGCGATCGTGCTGGGTCACAACGGGGCGTTCCTGGACACCAAGGTGATGAGTTCGAGCCCGTCGGCAAACTACTACCGGCCGACGGAGGAACCGGAACCGCTGGATCTGACCCAGCTGAACATCGAGGCCAGCGTGATGTGTTTGGTGAGCAAGGTCAAGTTCTTGTGCGGACGGTGCGGAAGTCCGGCGGTGCGGTTGAGGACGCCGAAGGGAGGGTCCGTCAAGCGGACCCCTTTCGGGGTTGTTCCGCCGGATGTGGTCACCAGCCAGCCCATGTCGTTGCCCTGTGGGGAGGAGCTGGAAGAGGGTGGGGAGGGCTGCGCTGCCGCGAATCTCTGCAATACATTGCCTAAGGATCTGCTTCCGGGACCGTCTGGGAAACCTCCACTTTGTAGCAAGGATCTGAACTTGGCGTTGACGCAAGCGGTCGGGGAAGTTACGCGGAAGGTCAAGAAGGGTAACAAGTTCACCGACGGGTTGGATCTTTCATTGACGACGGACTGGGCGCTGGAGTTGAGGCCGTCGATGAAGAAGCTGCGGCAAGCGATGGATGGACTGTTGAAGACTGCGCGGTTGATGCACTCGGTTCAGCGATTGCAACAAGATATGAAGAAGACTTCAACGGTGCTGGCCGTCAACTACCGACGGGATGTCTGCTTCTCGCAGGCTTTGACGGCGCTGGTTTCAGCGCTTATGGCCAAGCTGTGGGGTCAGAACGTTACCGAGAACTACATTAGCTTGCTGTGCAACCTTGGACAGTTGGCATTCTTCGAAGGCTTGTTATCGCTGTACGGTAGTGAAACCGACATGTGGGGTGACATGAGCGTAGCGATCCAAGATCTTGCGACGGTGACCTTCACTCTGGTTCGTAGCAACATTCAGCGAGACTCGAAAGCTACTCCTATTCCACGAGTCAGCGGAACTCGACAAAACCTGACCGTCCTCCTCCCCATTCCGGAATCCGTATTCTGTCATCTTCCAACCAAGGACACCGTCAGCTTTAAAGTCACTCCAGTCTTCTTCAACATCGGCATCAACGAGAAAGCAACGCTGGCGGAAACGCTCGGCTACACCAAGGAACAGCACCGCTCCAACTGGGACAACTACGACCGACTGAAGCAATACCACATCAAGTACAAAAAAGTCCCCTTCAACTTCGTGAACCCGTCCTGCTCGGCCGCCCTCGACACCCCTACCAAGACCGGCGTCATCACAACCCAGCAAAAGGAGGTCCTCGTTCCGGAACACGCAGTCGTGGGTCTACTGCACGAGATGGAGGACCAACTTCGCGCCAACAGCTCCAAAAATTATCGCATCCTAACGCTTGCCGAGGACGTAACGCGCTCGATGCATGGCCTCCGCTTTACGTCGTGTAAAAGCGCCAAGGATCGAACGTCGATGGCGGTTACGCTGGAGCAGTGCCGGGTGCTGCAGCAGGAGTTCCACCTGTCGGCGAACATCGCCCAGAGCGTGCTGGATACGATGAGGAGGTGAGTTTAACCAAACCAAACTTTTCGGTACCCTCAGCAAACGTCAAACCAGTACAAATTGAGGCCGGATCAAACTTCAAATCGAATCGTCGAAAAGTCCTTCTAACTTTTTGTTACCCTCAGCAAACGTCAAATCCTCACCAAATATGTTCGCCCCTTTTGCCGATTAAAAGTTTGTTTACTTTTGACGTTTGCTAAAGGCACCGAAAAGTTACGTGCAAAAGACAAAACCGGTGTCTGACAGTTGACATTTAAACAATGAACAAACGTCATAATATATCGTTTCAGCGAGGGAACCCGCTCTGACAACACGATGAAGAACATTGGGCTGCGCAAGTACGCGTTCAACCTGCCGCAGGTCCTTTCGCTTCCGCAGGTGTACAGACCGCCGGCTGGAGCGTACGGGAAGGCGCAGTCGTAAGCATTCGCGAGGATTTCATCAGCCAAATTGAGGTTATTTTGTGTCAGCTGAGGGAAGTTACGGGATTTGTTGTGTATGTGTTTGTATAAATATTTGTTTACGTGAGTTAGAGCAGCAGATTTTATTTATTGAATCGCAAAGGCAGGAAAGAGGCGCAAACTTGAGTAAGATTCGAATTATTTGTTGTTGTTGGTAATATTTATTAAACTCCTCTGTAGTTAAGTAACAACCCAAAATACTCTTGATTCACTTCTAAACAAGGAGATTTTACAGTCCTCTTAAATAAATCGTCTCGAATGTTTACAAAATGTGAGACAACCTCTACAGTTAAGCCAAAAAATACGAATCAAAAATTGAAATTTAAATCACTAAATCGGCATACATAATCAATTACAAAAAAAAAAAGTTGAACAACACATCAAACATTAATCAACCGATAGACTTTAGCCCGGAAGCGGGAGTAGCTAGAATTTGTTCAATTGTATTAATCACACACACACACTGACAGAGTCGGATAAGGCGAGCGACCCCTTTTAAATTGTTCGCGAAAGCAAAATGTGCCAAATTGTTTCCCGGTTCGCAGTGACGTACTTTTATAGGGATAGTAATTTTCTTCAAGAAGTAAAAACAAAACAACTTAATTAGGTTTCAAGCGTTCTTTGACGGCACAAAATCTCGTAATTTTTTGACAAGCGATTATCGGTACGGTTTTTGGATACGCAAGTTTAGATTGTTTTTAACCTAACTTACTGAAAAGTCAAACAAAACGAATAACAATACTAACGATTTGCCGTTCAGGCTAACTAATAACGGAAGTGTACTCAAGTCAACTTAATTACAGGTGTAACGTTAATAACAAATGGCAACGGAATTTTGGATTCGATAGAAAATTGAAAGAAGGCCCTGTTTTCAGTTGTGCAGATTCCGAAAGAAGCTAAAAGAAGATGGAACGGACTTGAATGAAATATCTGTTGTTTGCATTTTACTTTCATTTACAGATCCATTCTTCAACATGGCATCTCTGGTCAAGAGATAACAGTGTGTGTCGTTCAACATCAACGCAAGCAAAATCAAGAGTGATAGCAATGAGAGGGATTCTTCTTCTGGAAGGAGTCGATTAACATCAACGTAAGCAAAACTTAGAGTGAAAGCAATGAGAGGGATTCTTCTTCTGGAAGGAGTCGATCAACATCAACGTAAGCAAAACTTAGAGTGAAAGCAATGAGAGAGATTCTTCTTCTGGAAGGAGTCGATTAACATCAACGCATGCAAAAATCAAGAGTGAAAGCAATGCGAGACATTCTTCTTCTGGAAGGAGTCGATCAACATCAACGCAAGCAAAATCAAGGGTGAAAGCAATGAAAGAGATTCTTCTTCTGGAAGGAGTCGATCAACATCAACGCAAGCAAAATCAAGGGTGAAAGCAATGAAAGAAATTCTTCTTCTGGAAGGAGTCGATCAACATCAACGCAAGCAAAATCAAGAGTGAAAGCAATGAGAGAGATTCTTCTTCTGGAAGGAGTCGATCAACATCAACGCAAGCAAAATCAAGAGTGAAAGCAATGAGAGAGATTCTTCTTCTGGAAGGAGTCGATCAACATCAACGCAAGCAAAATCAAGAGTGAAAGGAATGAGAGAGTTTCTTCTTCTGGAAGGAGTCGATCAACATCAACGCAAGCAAAAATCAACAGTGAAATCAATGAGAGAGATTCTTTTTCTGGAAGGAGTCGATCAACATCAACGCAAGCAAAATCAAAACCAAAAATGAAAGCAATGATAGAGATTCTTCTTATAAAAAGTTTCGTACATCATCAACGGTATAAGGTATGTTGCAAGCCTACTTAGTTTTGAAGTCTGTGTTAGGGAAACGAATCAGTGGGATTAGCTGGGATTTTTTTTTCGGATTTTCTACATGGAATACTGTTCTTCTTTATTATCATTACTTTTATTAAATACGATTACTATTTACAACATTTTCAACGATTTCCCCTCTCACTCTCGCGCTTGTCTCGCGGAGAAGGAGAAGAAAGTTCCTTGCACCCATTCTATGGGGGGGAGGGGCAAACAGCTTAATTATTTGTTATCTCCATATAAGTACCATTTTTTCAAACTTCGCCTCGTCAAATACTCGAAGCAAACGGGTTTGTTTAGTAACTCTTGTGTAGCTGTCGTATTTTTTGTTTTGTTTACCTAATTACCACTAACAGCGAAAAAAATATTCTTGTGTTAGTTGCATAACGATTATAACATGTCGTATAAATTTACTTGCAAAAAATTCACAACGTACTTGAGCGCGCTTGTTGTTTGTGTTTGATTTGTTATCGCAAACACAAACCAACATTGATTAACAGTTTATGTCTGGTTGAAATGCAAAACTGTCTCTACTAATTATACCATATTTTCTAACACAATAAGGAAACACATTCTCTATAAACAATTGCTTGGTTTGTGTTCTGGTTTGAGCTGGGAAAATTTGCGTTATTTTTGGTGTGTGCGTGCATTTTGTGTTTGTTGTCTGAGCTTAAGTTTGTGTGTTTGTAACTGTGACTTGGAAAGAGGGAGAAGGTTGCGGTTGCCTTTGTAATGGCACTATTCCTACCTTAATCTGTCAGTTTTGGGATTGTGTGCGTGAATGTCCTTTATCAAAACACAGCGTAACTAGCTTAAAAAATTGATTTCGTTTTTTTTCTCCTAACTTTGACGTTCACTAGTACATTATATTGCAACTACGGTTTCATTTCTTGTTTTTCTATCCTTTTTGTTACCATCGTCTCTTGTCTTCTAATCTTTGTTTACCTTTTCTATTTAAACTTTTCGTTTTTTTACACACACTCTTTGAGAGAAGTGAAACGTAACACTTTGTTTGCTTTTGTCTAACAAAATCATACGATAACAAGAACAAAATATAACTTTAATAAGGAAACCGAGTGGGTGGGGAAGATTGGGGGAAAATGAACAAACGATTGTGGTAATAAATTAACGACTTATAACGAATATACAGTTAGGGTGAGGGCATGAGGGTTGAAATGGTTGCTTTGAAACGCAAAGTTGGTGTGATTAAGCTCAATGTCGACCGTGTCTAAACGTCACATGGTTTTTTTTTGTTTTTAGGTTAGGCGCGGTCAAGATCGATCTCAAATGAAAATTGAAGGTTAAGATAGATTGGGGTTCGGTAGGTTGATGTCTGAAAGAAAGTCGATCACAATGGTGAATCACAATCAAAATGTAAGACGAAATTTTCTTTCAGTGCTTACAATGCGATCTGTCAAAAGCTGGTCGAAAAGGGTTTGCGTCAATGAATGTCTTGTTATGAAAGAAGGGTGGGGGTGAGATGAGAAGGTTCGTGTCTTGACTATCAAAAATATCCCTAAATCTAGTGTGGTTTCGCTCTCTGGGGTTAAATTAGTTTTTTTTCTTTTTTTTTTTGTTTCGCTGCAAGTGAGGCAGAAGGAAGGGTCTCTTACAGGCTAGTGAAGTTTAAGAATAATAAATAAATACGTACAAGAAGGAAGGAGGAAAAGGTGATAGCTCAAAAGGGTATGGAATGTTAGGATTTTGCTTGGTTTAGGTTGGGATAGGAAGTAAGATTGTGTTTTTTTTTCTTCTTCTCAAAAAGCTCCGTTCACTCCCACAGCGGGCTCAGCAGAACCCGCGGCGGACCGGAACCGTCCTTTTGTCCTTCGATTTTGATAGTGATTACCATTCGACGGGGTCAATAGTGACGGTGGTCCCCGCCACGGCGTCCACCATTTCCGCCGCTGCCCATGATGTTCGGCTCTCGGAAGTCACTTCCGCTGTCCCGACGTCCACTGCGGCTCCGCTCGTGATGGTCGCCGCGTCCCTCCCGTCGGTGGTGGTCTCCCCGGGGGTCATTCTCGTTGTTGCCGGTGGCGCCACCCCGGTGGCTGCTCTTGTGGTGATGGTGGTGGTGCCGCTTCTTCTCGCCCTTGACGCACACGTCCGACACGACCATCTCGGAACCGTCCCGCACGGCCATGCTGTCCCGCGGGTAGTCCCGGCTGCCCCGGTTCGCTGCCAAGTTCTCCCGGGATCTGTCGATAAAAAATCTGTAAGGGTGTGTTGTGTGTGAAAAATGGAGAGAAACGGAGAGTCCGGTCAGGTGGGTGGGCGTGGGCAGAGCTCGAGTCCAGGTGGTTTGAGTCTTTGTTGCTGTTTGTTGGTGTGCGTGTATGTGAGTGTGAAATCGTGCTTTGAGGTTAGGTTTCCTGAATTTTAATGTTAAAGTCGCTTTTCCCAACAAGCCAAAACAACTACAAAGATTATGCTTTTAGAAGCAATTTTTTATCTAAAATTAACTTTTGCAAGACCACTAAATTGACCATTCGAAAGGCAAATCCTATTTACCATTAAACCTTTATTTGGTTATGTATGCTATTTTTTAAACACTTTTTACAAGTGTTTCGCCATATCCATTCAAGCATTTAATAAAAGCTTCCCATTCCGATCAGAATTCTGGCTTAACCAGATGTGATATAACTGTCAAAACTTTCAATTCTAATAAGCCATGCTAATTGTGTTTCCCACTTCCATTTTTTGCCAATATCTGCAGGGTGACAACTCAAATCCCATTTTTAAATTACTGACTTTTTTAAAACCTCAAATAATAGGATTTTGACTCAGAAAGAAAACATGAATATTCAGCCTTTAAAAAATTCATAATACATATAATTTCCATGTTAATGCTAAAAATCTTGAGTTTTTTTATTAAAAAGTCTTATAAACATATAAAACGCAATAGCTCATAGGACCTTTAAAAAAATGGGCATACAGTTTTGTAACGTGGTGTTAACATGCATTTTAATTTTACACTCTGTTTTGTTTTTTTATCAGATAAACATTTGAAACATAGTTACAGTTTTTATTGCTTCAGAGAATTTATAAATCTATGTATGGGTTCTCTTAAAACAAATGTTTTCACCAAGCTTCCATTTCAATTTGATTAATATTGATTATAAAATCTATTGAATCACTTTCTATTCTCGAGTTGTCTGTATTTAAATGTTTTGTTTTTTTTTTTCAATCCAAAATCCAGTTTGTTTAAGAATCCCTATCCCACATCCCACTCTTTTTATGTGAATTGTTTGAAGAGACAAATTTTCAAACTTATTTGTAATAACTTAAGGGTGCACAGCAACCAAGGAAGTTGTTTTCTAATTCCAAAAATTTACTAACTTACAGACCTTGGTTGTAAAAATGGGCACATTTTTTTTGTAAATCGCTTAGTAGCCAGTATTTTAGGGAATGAATAAAAAATATATCGATAATTTCCATAGTTTCGAAAATACTAAGATATCTTAAAACATTAAGAACTTTTTAATTATTTTTTTTGCGAAAACGTTCGATTTTTAATTTTACGATTGATGGAAATCATACCTTATCTATAGTAATGTATAGGGCTAGTGATTTTTCACGGCAAAAAAAAACGAAATTACGCGACATACCAATCACAAAACATTGAAATTTCACGGTACTCTAAAAACTGCTCAGAATAAACGTAAAATGTATTCTTTTAGCTAAATTATAAAGTGTGAAAGGGACCGTTAACGTTTGTGGAAAGGACCAAATAAAAAAAGTCAATTCATGATTCAGCAGTTTTAATTTAATTCAGATTTTATAACAATAATTTGCTCAAATACCTCTGTTCGCGACGACAAATAAGTTTTCGGAGGATCTTTAGCAAGCGCTTTTTTAAGCAGTGTAGCTCGAAGCTAAAAGGTGTATTTAGTCCAATTAATGTTTTGCCCAACAGAATTCAATTTTCTACTCACATTTAGTCTCCTAGTTCAAATCTGTCGCAAACAGAGTAAATTCGTCAGCAGACGACGGATGGAGCTGATAATCAAATCGCTTAAATCTAAATACAAAATAAGTTAAATTAAGCTTCAAATAATATAATTTTAAGTTACCGCAAATTCAATCAGTAATTTCCTTCCAGTATCTGATTGAGGAATGATAATGTAAATTCTTGTTTTGTCTCTATCTCTACCTACGGTGTCAGCGTGACATTCTTACTATAGTCTTTTTGCTGGGTCGCGTTTGGGCGATGATCCGAGGGGCACGGTCGGCGCAGTCGGCACGGTGTGCTCGCAACATCCTCCCCCACGTGTCGCATGATGATCTGCACCAGAATCCTCAGCGTCACCAACGTCCAGCAGAGCAAGCTTGACGACTGCTCGCTCACGCACCAGACCCTTCGATGTCTGTACATCCGCCCGACGTACTCTGCCATCCTTGCCGGGATACGTCCTTGCAACGCGTCCTCGCAGCCACCCGTTCCGATGTCCTTCGTCCACAACAAGCACGAGATCACCCTCCTTGATTGGTCTCACCTCTTCGAACCATTTAGTCCTCCTCGCGATCGTCGGCAGGTATTCCTTCACCCAGCGGCTCCAGAACTCGTCCAGTGTGTGCTGGATACTGTTCCAGCTGTTTTTGATGGCCGCGCATGCGCCGACTGGATCTTTTACGGCCTGCTGAACACCGCTCGAACTCAGCATGAGAAAATGGTTGGGGGTCAAGGACTCACTGTCTGCGCTCTCCAGCGGCACGAAAGTCAGGGGGCGCGAGTTGACCATATGCTCCGCCTCCGCTAGTAGGGTGACCAGCGACTCCTCATCCAGCTTGCGTTCCACCGGGATTGCGCCTAGTGCAGCCTTCACGGATCTTACCATTCGTTCCCAGCAGCCACCCATGTGCGGCGCGGCCGGCGGGTTGAATCGCCACTGGGTGTGGGTGTCGGTGAATGTGCTGCTGAGTTCGTTGTGGTTGACCTTGGCTAATTCCTTCGACAGCTCTCCGCTGGCTCCTTGGAAATTCGTACCGTTGTCCGAGTATATCTCCTGCGGCGCTCCACGTCGCGCGATGAACCGGCGGATTGCCTTCTTGCACGAGTCCGTTGACAAGCTCGCGACGAGCTCCAGGTGAACTGCGCGGATCGTCAAGCAGGTGAAAAGCGCCACCCAGCGTTTCGCAGCACTGCGTCCAACCTTGATCAAGACCGGGCCGAAGTAGTCCACGCCTGTGAACGTGAATGGGCGCACGAAAGGGGACAGCCTCACACGTGGAAGGGGTGCCATCATGGGTGCCACCGCGATGGCCTTTTTTATGCGGCAGAAACAGCATTTACTCGCCACCTGCCGTATCAGGACCCGCAGCTTCGGTATGTTGAACTTCTGCCGTATCTCGTTGACCACCGTCTCGTTGTTTGCGTGGCGAAACCTTCGGTGGTAGGAGTCCACGAGCAGCCAGGTCACGCGATGTTTGTTCGGGAGAATCACGGGAAACTTGGCGTCGAACGCGGCGAACTCGGCGGCCTCCAAGCGACTTCCAGCTCGAAGCACTCCGCTGTCGTCCAGCAGAGGGGACAACTTCAAAATGCTGCTCGATGTCTCCAAACACTCCCGTTTCTCGGCTGGCACTAGCAGGTTCTGGTTCAGCGTGGCGACCTCGTCCGGATAAGCGTCGGATTGAGCCAAGCGCCACAGGCTTCGTTCGGCTTTCTGCAGCTCCTCACGTGTCAGCGCGCCCGGACAGGTTTCCTGCTTCAGCTTCAGTCTGCGCGCGAGAAAACGATGAACGTAGGCGACCATCCTCAGCAGGCGTTCCCATCGCGAAAACAGCTCCAGTCGAATGATGGGCTTGACCACGAAGTGGCTGAACATGAACGCTGGCCTGAGTTCTTCCGTCGCTTCAACCCGCTCGAGGCAGTCTTCGGGCCAGTCTTCTTCCTGATCGTAAATGAACTTGTGGCAGACGTAAACTTGCGCGTCGGGGTCGAATGTTGGTCCCTTTTTGCCCCACTTCGTAGCTTCGTCGGCGACGTTCATACGCGATGGACAGTATCTCCACTCAGCGGCCTTTGACAGAGACAGGATCTCGTTTACCCGGAACGCCACATACGGGCGAAATCGACGGAGGTCGGTTGACCTGATCCACTGTAACGCCGTCTTGGAGTCCGACCAGAAAACGACCTTCGAAATAGGGAGTGAGTGTCCGTCCTCGATGGTCTTCCGCAAGCGCGATCCAGTTACGCCCGACTGAACTTCGAGTCGCGGGATGGGAAGCGGCTGTAGAGGTGCGACCTTCGTTTTGGTTGCCACCAGTGAGCACCGGACTTGGCCGCGATCCTCAAGACGAAAGTATGCCATCGCGGAGTAAGCTTGCTCGCTGGCGTCGACAAACACGTGGAGTTGCAACGTTTTCAGGCTGGCTGGTTCGTAGTCCTTGAAATAGCAACGTGGAACTCTCACCGTTTCGATTTTGCGCAGCAGCGCGATCCACTGCTTCCAGCGTCCGATGAGCTTCTCCGGGATATTGTCTTTCCAGCCGACGCCGGATCGCCACACGTCCTGCACGAGTATTTTTCCGTGGATGACGAAGACGGCGACTAACCCGTTCGGGTCGTAGATGCTCATCACGATGCTCAGCAGCTGGGTCTTCGTCGGCACTACCTCTCCAGTCAGCAGCTTCATGTTGTCCTCTCGCAGGCTCAGTGCGAACGAGAACATGTCTTCGTCGGGCAGCCACACCATTCCCAGCAGACGCTCGAATCCGTTCTCCTTCTCGATCACGAAGTTCTTGACCGTCGTAGGGTTGACCGCTCCGATCCGCGCCAGCACGGTTTTGTCGTTCGAGATCCAGTTCCGGATGTGGAATCCGGCTTTCGCGTGAACCTCGGCTACCTCCAGCGCCATCGCAACTGCTTCGTCCGCCGTATCGACACTGTCGAGGTAATCGTCGACGTAGTGCTTGTTGCGAATCGCTGCTGCCGCCTTCGGGTGATCTGCTTCGTGTTCGTCAGCGTTGAGATTTTTCACGTACTGCGAGTGGGCTGGGGAGCACGTCGCCCCAAAGATAGCGACGTCGGTCACCATGGTTTCCAGCGGCTTGTCCGGCGAATCCCTCCACAGGAACAGCTGCGCGCTGCGATCGGGTTCCCGAATCTTCACCTGGTGAAACATGGCTTCGATGTCTGCGCAGATGGCGACCTGTCTCTCCCTGAACTGGAAAAGCACGGACAGCAGCGGCGTCAACAGGTCGGGCCCCTTCAACAGCATGGTATTCAGGGACACGCCGTCGACCTTGGCAGCCGCGTCCCAGATCACGCGCACTTTGCCGGGCTTTTTTGGGTTCAGTACTACTCCGAGGGGTAAATACCAGGTCCGGCGAGGGTCGAAAGTGTCCAGTTCCGCAGCGGTCGCCTTGTGCGCGAAACCTTTCGACTGGAAGTCCGCGATCTGCTTTCGTACTTGATCGTACAGTGCCGGATCTCGTCCCAGGCGTCGCTCCAAACACTTCATCCGCTTCTCCGCCATCGGTCTGCTATCCGGAAACTCCACGTAGTCCTGTTTCCAGAGAAGGCCAGTTTCAAACCGCCCACCTTCGACTCGTTTGGTAGTTTCGGACAGAATCTTGTTGGCACGCTGGTCGTCGACGCTCTCCTCGCTCGGTACTGCCATGACTCCGAGGCTTTCAACCGCAAAGAAGCTCTTGACGTATTCGTGCAGGTCAACTTCGGCTTGTTCATCGGAGATGTGGAACTGGCGGTGGGCGAAAGACTGTGTAGCCGCCGGCATACTCCCGTAGACCGTCCAACCGAGACGCGTTTTGGTAGCGATCGGTTCTCCTTTGCGTCCTTCCCGCAGCTTCAGTGTTGCGAGCAGGTGCACGTTGTTCAGACCGATGAGTATTCCGGGAACCGCAGACTGCAAACTCGATAGCGGCAGGTCCTGCAGATACGCGAACTCTTCCGCCATGGCCGCGACGTCCATCGTTTGTTCCGGAAGTCCGAGCTTGTCCACCGTGTACACGTTCGACGCGACGAACCGCTGCGGACGATCAGCGCCAGAAATCTCCAGCTCAACCTCCCGCGTCTCCGAGAAGTTCTTCTTGATGCCGGATGTCCAGTGGATGCACAGAGATGCTTGCTTTCCTTCCAGGCCAAGGGATGCCGCCAACTTCCGCTCCAGGAGTGTCACCGACGAGCCGTCATCGAGAAAGGCGAACGTGTTTACTTTCCCTTTCTTTCCGTACAACGTGACAGGCAACATACGGAACAACGTTGATGTCGTCGGTTGACGATGCAGTGCGACTACGCCGCTCGTTGCGGGCTCGCTGCGCTTCGCTTCCGTGGGTGCTTGTTCGTAGTGGAGCAGCGGATGATGCTTCTTCTGGCAACCTTGGACTCCGCAGGGATCGCTTTTGCACGGCCAGCGCGAGTGGGCAACCAGACAGCGACGACAAAGTCTTTTCTCCTTGACCAGCTTCCAACGGTCGTCGAGACAAAGTTTGCTGAACTTCGAGCAGTTGGCCGCCAAATGGCCGCTGTTGTCGCACATCGGGCACACCTTGATGTTCGAAGACGGACGGTCCGTCGGCTTCTCCTTGATCTCGTCGTCACCCTTGCGCCGACCTTGCTCGGCAGTCGAGTGCGTGTTGACGTACGCCGCCTTCTCCTTCTTGGGCCGGAAATCGTCCTTGGCAGCCTTCGCAGCGAACAATGTCACGCCGCTGGTAGCGGTCGCTATTTTCGACATGTAGTCGCCGAACACGTTGAGGTCCACTTCTGGCAGTTGCTCCTGGTAGAGTGCCCAGTTGAACATTACGTTGGAAGGCAACTTGGCAACGAGCTCGTGCAGCAAAATGGGGTTCGACAGGTGCTTCTCCATGCCAATAGCCTTCAAGTGCCCACAGAGATTGTGGACCACCAGACCGAACGAGACGAGAGACTCCAGCTTGTCCGCTCTCGGCGCGGGGGTCGCGCGTACTTTCTCGATCATCGTGTGAACGATCTGCTCCGGTCGTCCGTACAGCAGCTTCAGAGAGGTCAGCAATTGCGGTATCGTCGACGGATTGAGGAGCAGGCTGCTCACTTCTTCTCTCGCCCTCCCCTGGATCGCACGCTGCAGTCGCAACAGGTTCTCGTTGTCGGTGTATCCGCACGTCAGCGTAGAGTGGTTATAACTGCTGATAAAGATCGGCCAGTCAACAGGATTCCCTGTGAAAACTGGGAGCTCCTTGTTCACCACCTGACGTGCAGCAATCTGCTGCGAAGTTGGTCCTTGGTACGGAGGCGGTGCTGGCAGCGGCGGCACGAGAGAGGGGAATGACTCAACGTAAGGTACGACCGACGGTGTTGTCAAAGTAGACGACCTTGATGATGAAGATCGAGAGCTCCTTACGGAAGAACTGCCAAAGTTTGCAGAGGCGCGGGATCGCTCGTTAGATGGAGGTGGCAGGACATCGTCAACGCGTGGTACAGATGCTGTTCCTGATCCTGATCGGATGCTTTCTGTTGATCGGCTTTTGTTGTTTTCGACCGTGCCGTTGCGGCCCGCCGCCGACGAGTGGTTCTTGTCCCGAGATTCTGCCAGCTTTTGCAGCCTCTCGAGCTCTCGCAAACGGTCAAGCTCTTCTTGCTGCTTGGCTTGCTGTTGCTTCTGCTCCTTGAGGCGCTGTTTCAGCTCCCGCTTCTGCTCGGCCAGCTCGCGTTGTTGCTGCTGCAGTAAACGCTGCATTTCTTCCTTCTGCTCTGCTTCCACCTGCTGAAGTCGACGCTGCAGTTCTTGCTTCTGCTTCGCTTGCTCACGTTCTTGCTGCTGCAGCTTGCGTTTGAGCTGCTCTTCCCGCTGGCGCTGCAATTGCTGGTCCTCGGCGCGCTGATCCTCGAGCTGCTGAAGGAGCACAAGCAAATTTTGCTCGTTTTTCTTCGTCTCTTCGCTTAGCTCTTCTGGAATCGGGTCGAGATCCTTCCGCTGCATGCTGTTTCGCCACTCCTCGAAAGCGGTCGAGGTGACTTTGAGGATCTTCGGGATAGCACCGGTGTTCTGCGGCTTCCCCAGTGAGATTTGCAGCAGTTTGAGGATGCTTTCCATGGTGGTAGGTGGTTCTGGAACCTCGCTGGGTGGAATTTCAGCCGCGGTCTGCCCGGGGTCCTTGGGTCCCTCAGGGATCGACTTTTCGCTGCTTTCCTCGAGACTGTCCGGCAATAGGGAGGAAATGGAGAGGGAAACGTACGGCGATTCGTTGAACGAAGCATTTGGCGAAGCGAGCGGAGTAGACGTGAACTTCACGTGCAGACTATCGGCCTTGTCCTCACTCAGTGGCTGGACGTGATCGTCAGACTCGGTCGTCTCCTTGTTGACGCCTGGACCGGTGTTGCCGGTCTCAGCCTGAGCATTGATCCACTTCTCAACCCTGCTCGTCGAAGCGCGGCTGTCTCTGCTACGGACACTACGTCCCCCATCTTCTTCTTCCTGTTCCCGAAGAAGCGCGTACTTCTTCGAGCTGTACAGGTATTGTCGCTCCAACTGCGCGAGTCGTTCCTTCGTGAGCGCTTCCTGGATCCGGAACTGTTCCTCCATCTGCTGCAGTTCTAGGGCAATTCGTGCCGAACGAGTACTGCTCACATGGGAGCCCGATGAACGGGCAGATCTTGGCCGAAAGGGCACGCAAGTACGGCACACAAACGGTGGCTGATTGACGGTTGCGGTGGTGACGTTCGCGCACGAGAAGTGGAAGTACAGCTCGCACTTTTCACACCGCACCATGTACAGCTCGGCGTTGTTCGGCCTGGTACATCCAGCGCAATCCTGCTCATCCCCTCGCTCCGGTTCGACGACAGACGGCTCGAACGGTTTCGCTGCATCATCTCGAGCGTCTCCAATTTGGAGGTTAGCTGCTTCTTGAGCCGCGCGCGTCATCGAGCGGGTCTGGCGAACGAACGACTTACGGGGATTAGAGGCCATCATAAATAAATCTTCGAGTTTCTGTTCGCGACGACAAATAAGTTTTCGGAGGATCTTTAGCAAACGCTTTTTTAAGCAGTGTAGCTCGAAGCTAAAAGGTGTATTTAGTCCAATTAATGTTTTGCCCAACAGAATTCAATTTTCTACTCACATTTAGTCTCCTAGTTCAAATCTGTCGCAAACAGAGTAAATTCGTCAGCAGACGACGGATGGAGCTGATAATCAAATCGCTTAAATCTAAATACAAAATAAGTTAAATTAAGCTTCAAATAATATAATTTTAAGTTACCGCAAATTCAATCAGTAATTTCCTTCCAGTATCTGATTGAGGAATGATAATGTAAATTCTTGTTTTGTCTCTATCTCTACCTACGGTGTCAGCGTGACATTCTTACTATAGTCTTTTTGCTGGGTCGCGTTTGGGCGATGATCCGAGGGGCACGGTCGGCGCAGTCAGCGCAGTCGGCACGGTGTGCTCGCAACAACCTCTAAAACGAAGTACGTCCTGAACCTCTAATTCATCGTAGCTAGAATCATTAAAATAATTGCAAGAAAGGGTTTTTTTGCTTTCCTTAATTTTTTAAATAGAAAAATTTCAGTATTTTAATAAGGTTCAAGCAAAACATCATTAAAAGCAGTTTTTAAATTTATTGATAGATTCATGAAAAAATATAAAACATTTAAAAATGGTTAAGAAATCTATGTATTATTTTAGTAATCAATTTGATTACAACACTTAATTTATATACAAAATATTAACATGCAATTTGTTCATCGTTGTTTAATATCGTTGATAAATTAAAATAAATTTTACAAAAAAAATCAAAAAGCTTTTTTTGCGTATTCTTCCAGAGAAGTGTTGATTAATGTTCTTTTAAAATCTGTTTGGAATTTGGTGGAATAAATAAACTATTTGCATTTTTTTGAATATTCTAATGACTAATATTTAAAAAAAAAATCATTTAAGATCTGAGGGCTTTTGTTAATTTGATTTGGTTAACCGCGGTGGATTTTCTTGAAATAATTCGAACTGTCAAAAATCCACCAAAGCATCTACCACATTGATCGCACAAAAATCTGTGGTAGAAAAGTATCCACCGGTAGATGCTTTGGTGGATTTTTGACAGTTCGAATTATTTCAAGAAAATCCACCGCGGTTAACCAAATCAAATTAACAAAAGCCCTCTGATATGGAAACTTTTTTATTTGTAAACTGCTGTAGAATGCTTGTAAGCAATCTTGAAAAATGCTTGAATTAAAAAAAATAAGCTTAAACGCACTAAGTAGCGATTTATCAATTGAATATGTGAAATTTCGCGGCATTTCACGGTATTTCCCAGTTTTCCCCGCCAGGGTCGAGCCCCCGTGATGTATCTAAATGAATTTTGTTTAAAGAAATTAAACATTTGGAATAAAATTAAATGACTTAATAAACTCAGGTAAACATTTAGAAATATTTACCACACATATAAAAAAACCGCTACAAACTCAAATTGAAATTAATTTTTTAAATATTTTAACAATACAAAAAAATTAACTCTTTTTAGGTAGGTATATGATTGGATCTTCATTAAAAAAAATTAAAAAAATAATTTTCGAGGCATTTTTTCAACATTTGAATGAAAAAAGTAGTTCTCAAAATACCTAAGCATGGACGAATTTTTTTTTACAAAAAAAAGTTTTTGCGGTGCTGTAAATTGGAATTTAATAAAAAATCTGAATATTTTTAATCCAGCCCAAACATGCTAAATATGATTATCAATGCATAAAAAATGCGTTTTAAGTTGTTTTGGCTTCTATTTTTGTTAAAATTTTGAAGGTTTTTGAAAAAAAAATATTTTTTTGCCCCCTGATTCT
The DNA here is from genome assembly GCF_016801865.2 of Culex pipiens pallens. NCBI lineage: Eukaryota > Metazoa > Arthropoda > Insecta > Diptera > Culicidae > Culex > Culex pipiens. The sequence continues at coordinate 52,210,666 of NC_068937.1, read as the reverse complement.
CGGACCAAGGGCGACAAAAGCAACTTTGAAGAATATTTGCAACGGCCTTAGTTAAAAATGCAAACAAAAGTTTGAAATTACTTTGAAACATGTTTTGCCTAAGAGAATCAAATGTTTTCTAAGCATTTGACGATCTATGTTGTTTAAAAATTTGGGCAAAATAAGCAGGAAATCTGAAGCTTGTTTGCTTGTAATATATGCAACAATTTTCTAACATAATTAGGTACAGATAAAATTCAAACCCAAGTAGCACTCATAACTTGTCGACTGTTGAATAATAGTTAGATAGCTGTTTTGGATCAACATACGAGAAAAAATGTCAACGTTTGTTAAATATCAGTTTTTTTCACTACTTGTATAACTGACTTATGTAAATCATGAGATGTGTGCCATACAAGTGTTAAAACACAGTCAACTTCACTCTTTTCCAACTTTTACACACAACATAGGGAATATGCACTCGCTTTTAACTCCATCCAATTTGCTGATTTTCACTATTAAAACAATTTATTTTGGAAAACTTTTGATAGAAACTTACATGCTCACTTCCTATTGAGCTATTTACACTTTATTTCACTCGAAAACACTTTTTATGAGCTGTAATTGAACGTCAAAGTGCTGATATGCCAAGATGCTGTTCCCTCATCTGCAAGGTTTTACTCGAAAACAGTTTGTTGAATAAAAACAATGTTGCACTGTTTGTTTCACTGCTTATCTAACATTGTCATGTGACGGCATCTTCTGAAAAATGGGCGTGGCCAACCATTCTATAAATAACCTTAGGTTTTCTCGCTTTGTTACACAAATGTTATCGGAGAATAGATTATATAACTGATGCTCAACATACATATTCAACTTGACGTTGCGTGTTGTTAGGTGGTGTAAATTTGTACATGAGGAATTTAGAGTTTCAATAATGTTTATTCATTGTAGATTACAATAGTTTTGATTGTTGACCGATTGATTTGTAAACATGTGGCTGGTAAAAGCTACAAAAATTATCAGCTTATAGAGTTCATGATAGAGAAAACAATAAATCAAAACCATACCGATTTTCAATATTACTCCGTGGTACGGTAATCAAAATGACAGTTGATACGGTTTCTTATAACAAAGTTATATAGTGGAGTTCTAAAAACTGATTTGAAACAAAGCAATATAACTTCAATTCCAATGACAGCCTTCGTTGGAGTTAAGTTCTTTAGCTAACAAAACAGACAGCAGCCTTCTTATTGACGCTTGGGCCAGCTTGTTTACTATGAAGCCCCGTGGAGAGATGTGGAAGCGCGCCTGGACCTGCCGTGGAGATAACAACAAATCGTCGAAGTCATCGGATCGAATCTTGGGACAGAGGAAGTTCATCAAAAAAGGAAAATCTAAAAGTTCGCCATGCAGGGAATTTCACACTAATCACATGCCCGCCATGATTGTTTTTCTTTTTTTTTCAATTTCGAATTATTTTAAATAAATCTTGCAGAAACAAGCGTACTTTTTTTTTATTAGGTTCGTCGTTGATTGAAATTCTAATAGGAAACGTTTGTTTACATGTAAGTTAGTCGACGATTAGACAGCTGTTTTCTATCTAACTTTCCTTTCCAGTGTGCGCTTTGATTTGACAGCACAGCCGTTAACCACGCCCCCTTTTTTCGTTAGATGGCACAGTGTTGTCAAATATATTTGTACAACATACTCTGATAACTTGCATCTTCTTCTGGCAAGTTATACAACAAAAAAAAGTGCGCTTTTTCCAGTTCACAGGAGTTGTAGAACAAGTTGTGATAACGAGGCGGATTGGTTATACAACCAGTTAGGAAATACGTTTATCGGACAAAGTGTGTTGCTTGGGAAATCAAATTTGTTTTCGTTTGGGTTTGGAAATTTCAAACTAGAATAACTACAAATAATGTATGAAAATATGATACGAATATTAATACAAATATTTGAAATATTTAAACTTTTTTCGAAAAACATATAAAATTAATTTGAAGGAAATTCTTCTTAAAACTTCTTCAGTCATTCTCTTGATTTTTTATGGTTTTAAATATGATTTAATGTAAGAGACTTTCAATAACTAGAAACTTTGCAACTATTATTGTTAATTAGAGTGCAAATAATTTGATTATTTTTTTTGTCAAATAAGTTGAACTTAACCCAAGATATCAAATCGTTCTGCTCTCAAGTTACAAAACAATGTCTTCAAGTATCCATAGAGCACAGTTAAAAAAAAACAAAACAAAAAGTTCAAACCTCTCACACCAGGATGAACTGTGTGTTTTTCATCGCTATAATTTAGCACTCTATAGTTCAAGAACTTGATAGCTGGCAGTACCATAGGTCAAAGGCACACTAGCAGCACACACAAACACCATAAAGCAGATACAGAGATAGATAGAGAGCTTTCATAAGTTTGAAACCCAGTAGCATAAAAGTCGATATCTACAAAGACGTAGCACGTAGAAGGTCTTGGAAGAATTGAAAGTCAAGGTAGGCGATGATGAATGAAATGCGGTTCGCTTCGGTGTCCCTCCCGCCCCCCTAGTGGAAACCTATCCTTTTATCCGCGATTGTGTGCGCGTTTCGTGTTGTGGTGTATTGCGTATTGCGTGGCGTTCGGACACACTCACCTGTCCAGATCGCGCGACCGGCTACCGCCGAGGTTTTCCCGCGAGCGCGACCGGCTCGGCGGCGGTGCGTCCATCGTTTCCTTGCGCTTCAGGGCGGCGGCACTGTGCCCGCTGCTGTGGCCACTGTTGTTGTTGTGCCCCTTCGAGGCGGACTCGTGCAGATTTTCCCACGCCTGCCGGTAGTACCGGTTGAGCCCGTTCCGCGACTCCGAGCTGGAGCTCGAGAAGGACGCGACCGTGTTGCAGTCCGGAGAGGCCCGGTGCCGGTAGTGCTGGTTCGCGGTGCGGTTTCTGGAAGGACGAGGGTGGTTGGTTTAGGCACGGATCCCGAATGAATAGTTTTCTTTCAAGGGAAGAGGAGGGGGGGTGGTCCTAGGGAGACTCGGTTTAGACTTCTGCTCGCGGGGCGGTATGTTTTTGTAACGGTTTCTTTTGCTCACGACTCTAGAGTTTAGGTGTTCTTTTTTTTGGGGTTTTAGTGGAAGAGAGAGAGAAAAAGAGAGAGGGGATCGAGCGTCAAGCGTCAGAACCCTTCAAATGTTTTTTTCGTTGAAGGGAAGGTGCGTGACTGACGCAACGCTCGATCGCGAGTAGGAGAGAGTGTGTGATAGAGAGAGAGAGAGAGAGTAGAGTACGAAACAGAGTGACAGCTGGGTCTCGTGCGCAGTGGTTGAAACCTGTTTCGATTCGGGGGTGGTGGGGTTGGTGTAGTAGGCTACGACTACAGCTACAGAGTGAGAATGCCATGGTGCAGGTTAGTACAGAGAGGATAGGGGAAAAGCAGAGGTTAGGCACAGTTTGGGTTAGTGTTTGACAGAACAGGAGTTAGAGTGGATAGTGGTTTGTAGAGAGAGAGAGAGGTAAGTAAAAATGGACTAGCGGTAGGTTCTTACATTGTATGGTTACGAATTTGTACGTTAGTATTGGTATGGTTATGGCACGTCGTTGGATTAAGGTAGTGTTTGTAACAGTAGTAGTAATGGCGTCGGTAGTAGCGCAGATGTTGATGCAGTGAGAGCTCCGAACTGCTGCTGCATGCTCGTGGTTGGCTCTGTGCCTTGTGCTTCCGGCAGCGATCATAACGATGGTTGCGGATCCGAGCTGTAGTACTCGATGGTCGGGGGCCTTCGGTACAGGGTGGACGTAGCGATGCTACTGACGTCGTCACTATCATCGACGGTGCCATTGGTGTAGGTTCCATTGTTCGCGGTCGCGAACATCCGCAGATTGCTCGTCAGCTGGGCGCTCGTCGGAGGAGCCGGTGATGGGGAGGCCGATACGGTGAACGCCGGTGGCGATACGCTCCTCTTGAGTCGATACTCTGCGCCGAGAGTCCGTGCGTGTGGCTTCTCGGCCACCGGGGCCAGATGGGAGTGCTGCTGGAGCTGTTGCCGACGGCGACGTCCGTAGGCCGTGCCCAGGATGTCCCGCCGGCCGACGGTCTGATCTGGGAAGGGGAGTGCCAATACAGTATACCAACGCGAGGGCAGCTGAGAAGTCGACGGGTCCGCTGGAGCCGCCGCCGGGGGCTTTCCGGTCTTTCCGGTGCGAGCCTTCACCACTGCCGTACTCGTCACTGCCGGACCGGTTTTGCTGTTGTTGTTGTTAAAATCTCGTGGCTTGTCCGGGTAGTAGTATCTTCCAGAAGTTCCGGCGCCACCGCCGCCCGGCTTCGAGATCTTCCGAGCCACCGTATTGGCGGGCGTTACGGCGGTAGAGGTAGCAGCGTTAGCGGTGGTAGTTGCGTTAGCATTAGCGTTAGAGAAGAAGCGACGTGCGGCGGGCCGTAGCGATGCGGGCCGCGGCAGATAGCAGCGCAGGGGAATGCTACCGGGACCGGTTGACTCGACCGGTGCGGAGCTTGAGCATTTTTGATTTGTTTGTTTTGAGGTTATTTTGAGGTTGTTAGGATGAGGTGAGGCGGGATGGCGGGGAAAGCGCGCAGCGCAGCGGGATTAAAAAGAAATTAATTGAAATCTTGCTCGAGTTGTTCTGGTTGTGCTTGCTGTTTTTTGTTTCGAGTTGGTCACAGCTGTCAAAAAAGGGGGCGGCGTGCAAGCATTGTTGTTCTTTCTTCGTCACGCCCCTCGCTTTTGTTGTTGTTGTTGTGATTCGATCGCTTTGCTTGCATTTTTTATGCGTGATGGTGGGTGGTTGCGTGATGACAGTTTGAAGAAGTGACGTACACAAAGGTGAGGTAGAGAGAGGCACAGATTGATAGAGGTAAAGTTGAGAGAGAGAGGCCGCTGATAGTGTGAGTGAGAGCGAGAGCTTATGAAGGAGGTGATGAAATCTCTCTCGCGCGTGACATCGTGCTCTTGTTGCAATTGTTTCTGCTGTAGTAGTGCTGATGGTTGCGCTATTGTTCTGTGGTTTCTCTCGTTTTGTTTGTCACGCGCTGCTGCTGGTTTTGGTCGGCTACTCGCCACTTTACGAGTACGAGAATGTGTTCTTCTTGTGTGCCCTCGCCGTTGAATATAATGTATTCATTCTATCGGGTTATCATCGGGTTGGTTGGTTGGATGGCATTGTTTTCGTTGGTGATTTTGATTTTTTGATTGGTGATGGTGAGTTGATTTTTTTTGTGGTTTAATGGTGGAACACAAAAAAGAACGGTGGGAAAAGGGAGGAAGAGGTACATTTTAATGGTTGTTGTTCTCATGTCACATTGGATGTTGATTTTTGGGGGGTGTTGATGGTTTTGTGATGGTGTGATTTGTTTGCTATTGTTCTTTCAAGCAGCGTAGAAAAGAGCGAGATATTTTGATAGCGAAAGCAGAAACTTGAAATGAAATGACAGATCAAAGAGAAGAGAGAGCGATAGCAAGCATTGAGTGTTTGTGAGTGTGCCGCCTCTCGCTTCTTGGAGTGGCCACTTTGAGTGTTTTTGAAAAGAGAGGGAGAGGGCGTGTAGCGCTGCTACACGGTAACCTTACAACTACACCTAGCGTAACATAAACAATAGTGAATGGCGGTGGTGGTGGTGGTGGTGGCGGGATAGATGCAGGAAGGAGGCAAAGGACTAACACATGCAACAGGCGTTTACTGCAACCAATAGGAATAGGGTTGAAGGGAGAGGAGGAAGAATAGATTGTTTTTGTTTGTTTAAAGGGGAAACGGCAAGCATCTAAACTCGGGTGTGGTGGGTGTGTGCGTGTGTTGTTGCGTTTCGGATTTTCGATTGTTCTCTTGTTCACGACACTGTTTTGGTTTTTTTAGGGCGAGTGTACTGGTTGGTGTTGTAGTGGTGGTGGTGAGTGTTTTTTTTTTCTTTTGGTTTGGTAGTGGTTGTGGTGGTGGTTGTCGGTTGTGTCGACATAAACAAGCAAATCACCTTCGCACTACAATCACAATAGTGGTAATGACCGCGGCTAGGAACACGAAACCACCGAACGCTCCGAGCGCTACGATGGCTCCGAGGTTGAGGCGGGCGTTCTTGGATTCCTTCCGTTCGCCGGAACCGGAGCCAAGGTTGGAGTTGCCTCCGATGCCTCCGTAGATGCCGCCGCCGTTGGTTCCATCGCTGTCCGAGTTGTCGACGGCAAACGGTACGTTCACCTTTGGTGACTGGTCCTGCCGGATGTTGACCGAGCCGGCGATTTCGTTGTCCTGGGGGTGCTGCGACAGGATGATGTCCTGCGGGGAGCGCGAGGTCGTCGTTTTCCGTGTGCTTGTCGTGGTTGGTCGTGTCTGTGGTGGTGTTTGTGTAGTGGTGGTTGTGGTTGTGCTAGTGGTAGTGGTAGTTTGAGTTGGTGGTTCGTAGTACGCCGGTGGCTTCACCCGGTTCGGGGGCACTTGCTGGACGGACGGGATCTTTGCGATCGTGTTCTGTCCCGGACGGTACGGTTTCCTCGGCGGAGGAGGTACATCCTCTCGTACCAACCCGGGTCGTACTTCTAGAGGTGGGAGAGAGTAATCCTCGTTAGTACCGATGTAGAACCCGTCGAGGCCGTCGCTGTCGTTACCGTCGTCGATCTCGATGCTGAAAAGCGGAGACTGAGTCGTCGAACTGCTGGTCGTTAAGCGGGTAGTCTGTGGTCGGGTCGGAGGTCGTCGCGATTGCGGACGCTTCTGGGTGTACTGCGTAGCAGGTACCGGAGTCGTTGATACGATCACGATCGACGATGGTCTAGTCGTGGGAGCAGCCGTCGTCGTAGACGGAACCCTTGCGGCCGGGTCTTCAACACATTTCGCCAGCTCATTGCTCCACTGTCCAGTAGCGGTACAGAAATTCTCCGTCTCGGAACCGTCCGGAATGAACCCAGCATTGCACACCACTTCGGCCTTCGCTCCGAAAACGGTTCCATTCTGGGCCACGATCGCTCCGTTCGGGAACAGCGTCGGCAGTGGTTCACACTCGATCAGCTCGCACCGCGGTGGAGGTCCGTTCCACCGTTCGTCAATATCGCACGTCAGCAGAGCTCGACCAACCATTTCGTAACCCTCGGCACACTTGTAGTGCACCGAGCTCAGGTAACCCACCGAGCCGTTCACCAGGTCGTAGAATCCATTCGGGATCGAAGCCGGCAGTCCACACTCGATGTCTGTAACGAGAAAAACCCATCAATTAACCTCCGGAAAACCCCTTCTCCAAACCTCAAAACCTTACATTTACAAACGGGTGGAAACTCGTTGTAGAAGCCGGTCTCCAGGCAGGTTCGCTGCGGTGGTCCCACCAGCAGATGTCCCTCGTCACAGTTGTACTCCACGACGGCACCGACGTCGAAGCCCTTGGGCGCCACCATCGTCGAGTTGGGCGGTTGTTCCGGACGGCCGCAGGCCTTTGGTTCTGTAACGCAACAAAATTAGGGTTAGGTAACGCATGACTCAGCATAGCTAACGCCTTACGATGCTGGCAGATAAAGTTGAGCTGCGTGTTGCAGTTGGTGTCGCTCCACAGCCATCCCTTCGAGCCGTCGTACCGGGCGCAGTCCTCGTCTCCTCCGGGCAGGTTCCAGAACGACACCGCCACCTCGTCACCTCCGATCCACTTCCACGTGTTACGGTCCTGGGTGTCGCGCACCGCTCCCATCCAGTACTGCGACGAGGTGTCGCTGCGATGGCGACGCCACAGCTCCCAGCTGATGAAGCCCTGCAGCGCCGGATTGCTCTCGTTGATCAGGGTTCCTCCGCGCGAACGACAGAACGCTAACGCATCGCGAAGCGTCGCCGGCTGGCGGCTGTAGAAGATGTAGCACTTTCCGTTGTAGGAGGCGGAAGCACCTGGGGGCATGTCCCGGAAGGCTGGACAACGCTCGATTGGCAGAGCCTGGTCGGTGTAGACGAACGCTTCGCAAATTGACAGCTGGCTGGGCGCGCTGGTTTCCAGGTGGACCGACACGAACGCTCCCGGCATCGGCGGGTTGCACGGCAGGAACAGGGGCTGTCCTTCCTCCAGGGTTCCGGTGAAGCGGTTACAGATCGGGTTGGTTCCCAGGTCGGGTCGGTTGTTGCCGACGCGGACCACGATCGTCGCGGGTTTTCCGTTGCCTGTGGGAGAAAAAACACCGTTTAGTAACGCATGTAACGCTTTTTTGACAGCAAAACAATCTATCAAAAGCGAGGTTGCGTACAACCTCACCGCATTCTATTCAATTCAGAGGTTACGTAAAAACCATAGAGACAGCGTTGAAAAAAAGCGCGCGGAATTCTTTCCCCTCAATAACTCTCATAGTAGGCGCGCGTGCTTACGTCACCCCGCGTAGCTTTAAAGTGCGCGAGAGCGAGAGCGAATTACGCCTTTTCTTCCTCCTTCTTCTGCTCTGCGCAAAGTCTTGGGTGTACGTACTGCGAAGCCGCTTTCACTTTCTATTTGTGCGCGGTTCGTTTTTTTGGCCGTGTCCGCGTTCCATTCGCGCGGCGGTCATAACTGAATTTATGCGCCGGCGGTGAAGAAGCCTTCCCTCCGCTGGAGCAATATTCGTCAATAGAGACACATTGTGGTGGTTGGTTCCGCCTTGGGCGTTATTACCGTCACAACATGTCAGGCGATTGAGTTACGTGTTGCGAAACAAAAGTTCTATTTTGTCACACGTGCGTTTGGCAACGCAGTTGCTTAACGATTACAGAGGATTTTTTTTAATGAGGGGGAAAAATTCTCATAAAACTTAAATAGTTCTCATCGTTGACGGTTTTATGCGGTTTTCTTCCATGTCTTGAAATTCGATATTTACTCCTGTTTTGTTTTGTCTTTTTTTCCTTGAAGAGGGTGTTTATTAGACCGTAACGCGTTGTTTCATTTTTTTCGGGTTCGTCGTCACTTGGTCTGCTTGGAAAGAGGACTGCATGCAAGTCTTTTTACGGAAGAATGATGGTGCGAAAAGAGCAGCTGACGTAAAATGGTTAAACTGCTCGTGGTTAAGGATTAGGACTTCTGTTTTGGATGTGTTGAATTAATCAATGGTAAAGCATACAATTCCATTTGGTAGCTGAGTTTTGGGTCATAGGGTCAATTGTCGTTTACGATAGTTTTTTTATTGCCGAAATATTTACAGTTTGCATTTTTTATTTCTCTAGTGACAATTTACAAAATTGAATCAAGAAATTTTCGAAACTTTTTCAAAATATTTTTCGTATGATTGAAACCATTAAAACTCGTAAATGTTTTAATAGATCCGGATCAATATATTTTGGGTGTCTGATAAACATGTGAGCAATTTTCTACAAAATTGGCCTATTTCGTGATTTTTTTGTATTTTTTCAATTGCCCCAAACTAACAAGTATTCATAAATATTGACAGCTGTCCAATTTCCAATGTCTTTGGCCAAGTCGTAAGTGAGGATTACGAATTATACGAAAAACTTGTTTTTGACGATTTTTAATTTAGCTAAATGTCCCAAAAACCGTATACATTCGTTAATTTGAATTTTGCTGCTTCGAATGCTCGCTAATTCCAACTAAAAAGCACTCAAACGTCAAAACCCGTTGTCAAACTGATGTTGACATTTCAATCTCATTGTTAGACGATTTCAGAGCACATGGTTTCGTGCTTTTGACAGCTGTCAGTAGTCGTTCCAATAGGGAGATGGTGTCGCTATTTTTAGACCACGTTTTCTCCATCGAAACCGACTACTTTATCGACTTCATTATGCTGGGCGAGATAGGACGCCGTCTATTTTTAGACGATGACTCGACACTTTTCCACTCTTGCACTAAAAAAAACAGATGGCAGCACGATGTAACGCCACGTCCCTATGCAGTTCCACTCTTTAAAATCGAATTTGCAATCGATAAGTACTTCTGATAATTTTTTCATACGCATTTCAAGCCATTTTTAAACCCTGATTTTAGCAGAATAGGAATTATTAACTCTCTAAAGCCCAGACTCCTGAGCACCAATTTTATTTCAAAATTTAATATCACGTCGACAATACCATTGTTCAACCTAATTCAATTTTGCTCTGGACAGGAAGGACTTAAAAGATTTTTCGATTTTAGACTTTCAAAATCGGAAAATGTGTTGCTGAGATACAATTTTGAAATTTTCATTGATAAAAGCTAAAACAAACGAGCTTTCCGAAAAGAATACATAAAAAAATCAAGCTTGATATTTCAGGCTTATTTTTATTTTATTATGGTTACAGTTTGCTTCTTTAAAAAAGATAAGATAGAATCCACGAAAATATTTAGTTTTTTAGAGTTTAGCGTTTTTCCTATTTGTGGTCCCATTTTTTTTTATGAGATGAAAAAAATACATTTTCCAATCTATTCGAAATAATTTCCAAACGTTTGTACAAGAGCCGTTCTCTCAGATTTCGGTCATTCGATTTTTTTTTGTATTTTTTAATCCGACTGAAACTTTTTTGGTGCCTTCGGTATGCCCAAAGAAGCATTTTGCATCATTAGTTTGTCCATATAATTTTCCATACAAATTTGGCAGCTGTCCATACAAAAATGATGTATGAAAATTCAAAAATCTGTATTTTTTGAAGGAATTTTTTGATCGATTTGGTGTCTTCGGCAAAGTTGTAGGCATGAATACGGACTACACTGGAAAAAATGATACACGGTAAAATTTTTTTTGTGATTTTTTATTTATTTTTTTTGTCACTAAAACTTGATTTGCAAAAAACACTATTTTTATTTTTTTTTCATTTTTTGATATGTTTTAGAGGACGTCAAATGCCAACTTTTAAAAAAATTTCAGGTTTTGCAAAAAATCATTGACTGAGTTATGAATTTTTGAATCAATACTGATTTTTTCAAAAAACCGAAATAATGGTCGCAAAAATTTTTCAACTTCATTTTTCGATGTAAAATTAAATTTGCAATCAAAAAGTACTTCAGTAAAATTTTGATAAAGTGCATCGTTTTCAAATTAAGGCCATTTTTAGGTAACTTTCTTGAAAATAGTCGCAGCTTTTCATTTTTTAAAATTGGTGCACATGTTTGCCCACTTTTGAAAAAAATATTTTTGAAAAACCGAGAAAATTCTCTATATTTTGCTTTTTTGAACTTTGTTGATACGACCCTTAGTTGCTTTGATATTGCCATGCAAGTGTTTAAAAACAGGCAAATTGATGTTTTCTAAGTCTCACTCAAACAACCCACCGTTTTCTAACGTCGATACCTCAGCAACGAATGGTCCGATTTACAATGTTAATATATGAAACATTCGTGAAATTTTCCGATCTTCACGAAAAAAATATTTTCAAAACTTTAAAACCTAGACAACCATTTAGAAAGGGCGTAGTATTGAATGTTTGGCCCTTTTGACTAGAAGTACTGCAAAAGTTAGTTTTCGCAAATCATAGATTTTTTAAAACTAATGACTAGAAGTCAATTGTTCGGGTGAGTAAGGCATTTTAAAATAATGTTTCGTTCGCCATGTAATTTTTTTGTCCCTTCTCAACTTTGGTCGAGGAACATAAACTTTGAAAAATATTTGCTACGGCTTTAATTTGATAAAAAAAATCCTAATCTTGTCAGCACGCGCTGTCTCAAACCCGATTACACCAACAAACCCCTTACAAAATCTCCAAACTCCACGCAAACACGTGCACCTTCTGCACACCAAAAGTCCCAACCATCATCCCCAAAAGACCTAACCGATCACGTCATCCAAAAGGGGATGACGCGAGAGGCACAAAGTTGAAAATCGACCCTCCCCCAGCTTCTACTTCCTTCCTCGCTCTCTCAAGTCTCGGTCTTGCAAAGTGAAAGTTGCGCCACACCACAAGCCCAAAGAGACTCATTGTTTTTTTTACATTTTTGCTTTGCGCGAGTGTGTGTGTGTGAGTGCTGAACCCTTGAAAACACAACAAACCAAAGAAGTTGCAAGAAAATACCCCGCCGTGCGCTTTTGTTGGCTACCGAACAATTTGGGCTTAATTCGTACTTGGTTCGGCGTTGTTGTGATGTCTTGACTTGTCTTGTCTTGATCAACTCGGATCATCTTGCACCCTTCGACAAAGTTGTAGGAAATTGAATTTCCTACAAGAATCCCACACTTGGACAATTTTGGGTGAGATCGGCGCCACCTGATGCCAAAATTCTGAAACGATTTCCCCATACTTTTTTGCGAATCTTCCCAAACAAACTTTAACCGATTTGGCTCAAAATTGGAACAGTTACTCATTTTGCCATTTTTTTTATTTTTTTTTGTCACCCGAGCAAACACGAGAAAAAGAAAAATAAAGTTTTAAAAATAGCTCAATTAAAAAAAAATCTAGCTTTCAATTTGTTTATTTTTTTCCAAAATGCAATTATGAGCCAAGCGACTTCAACGACTTCAAGCTTCGGGGGGCACATGCCTTCGTCGACGGTTGGTTGGTTTTCCAGGTGAATGTCGAGAGTTAGTCACCTCTCCCGTGAAGCTTTAAGCCAACCTCCCCCCAGAGATGTCTGGCCACACACATGTAAGACTTGGAGGTTGGGAAAGTACCCTCGCACACACAGAGTTGGCATTCGCGCGATTTTTGAAACTTGAACTTGCCGCCGCAAGTTTAGTGGAAGTTTGTCAGGTAACGACGACGGCCCGACCCACGAGTTCAGCACGCGATGTCGTTGACCGACCGATGACGACTTGGAGGGAGCTCGAAGTCAGTGCCGGATGATGCCGGACTGTTGAGACATATGCGGATATGCTCGGCGGAGAAGGAAATGCTACAGGGGGTTGGCCGAAGTTCCGAACTAGCTAACGTTGCGACCATTGATGGTTGGAGATGTTGATTTAAACTTTAGGTATGGGAGTGGACTTTGTTGGAAATGAAAAAGGGAACTTGCTCAAGAGGTTGTTAAGTTAAGTTGGCATCAATCGTGCAACTTTGTCGCACGTACATTTTGAGATAAATCGAGTTAATTAGTGGACTTCAAAGAAAGTCTGAAATAATAATCTCGGTGCATCAGATTCAGAAGGATGGATGTGCTTCCTTTTCCCCAAAATTTGGGCGATTGCTTGTCTAATATATATCGAAGACATCATCCAAAATTTTGAAACAAATTTTGCGAGATTGAAAACAGATTTCTGATGAAAAATTTAGAGCGTGCAATTTCCCGGGGTTACAAAATTCCCGGGAAAGGGGAATTTTTCAACAAATTTCCCGGGAAATCCCGGGAAATTTGAAATTTAAGAAATTTATTCTGATCCTGTTTCTGATTGATATTTTGCAACAGAATTGTATAGAACAGCAACTTCAATGGAGCAATTCTCTACAAAACCGGCCGATTTCGACCAATTTTATTTTTTGTATTTTTTGATTTGGCTCAAACTTTGTGGGGGCCTTCCCTATGACCAAAGAAGCCATTTTGCATCATTAGTTTGTCCATATAAATTTCCATACAAATTTGGCAGCTGTTCATACAAAAATGGTACGTATATATTCGAAAATCTGTAACTTTTGAAGGAATTTTTTGATCAATTTGGTGTCTTCGGCAAAGTTGTAGGTATTGTTAAGGGCTATTTAGAAAAAATAGGTACACGGAAAAACAAATTTCCCGATTTTTTTATTAACTTTTTTTTTACAAAAACTCAAATTCCCAAAATACGTATTTTTTGATTTTCGAGATTTTTTGATATGTTTAAGGGGACAAAAATCCGCAACTTTCGAGCTATAGAGAAACATGGTCAAAAAATCTGCCGCCGAGTTATGATTTTTTGAAAAACTGGTGATTTTTGGAAAAAATCGAAATTTTATACATAAAATTTTTTTGACCTCATTTTTTTATGAAAAATTGAATTTGCAATCGAAAAGTACTTTACAGATTTTTTGATAAAGGGCTCCGTTTTCAAGATATAGCCACCGAAAGTTTGATTTTAGCGAAATATTTGCAGTTTTTCAATTTTTAAAAATAGTGACCATGAGTGACCATTTCCAAAAATATTTTTTTTGAAAAGTTCAGAAAATTTGCTATAAAATTGTCTAAGAGACATTGAAGATTGGACCTCTGGTTGCTGAGATACAGCGGCTTAAAGAAAAAGAAACACGAAAATTGAAGTTTTCTAAGTCTCACCCAAACAGCCCACCATTTTCTAATGACGATATCTCAGCAATTAATGGTCCGATTTTCAATGTTAATACATGGAACATTCGTGAAATTTTCCGATCTTTTCGAAAAAAATATTTTGAAAAAAATTAAATCAAGGCTAACATTTTAAAAGGGCCAAACTTTGAATATTATGCCCATTAAAAATGCTAGTATTGATTTATTTTTTTTTCAAAATATTTTTTTCGAAAAGATCGGAAAATTTCACGAATGTTTCATGTATTAACATTGAAAATCGGACCATTAATTGCTGAGATATCGTCATTAGAAAATGGTGGGCTGTTTGGGTGAGACTTAGAAAACTTCAATTTTCGTGTTTCTTTTTCTTTAAGCCGCTGTATCTCAGCAACCAGAGGTCCAATCTTCAATGTCTCTTAGACAATTTTATAGCAAATTTTCTGAACTTTTCAAAAAAAATATTTTTGGAAATGGTCACTCATGGTCACTATTTTTAAAAATTGAAAAACTGCAAATATTTCGCTAAAATCAAACTTTCGGTGGCTATATCTTGAAAACGGAGCCCTTTATCAAGAAATCTGTAGAGTACTTTTCGATTGCAAATTCAATTTTGCATAAAAAAATGAGGTCAAAAAAATTTTATGTATGAAATTTCGATTTTTTCCAAAAATCAGCAGTTTTTCAAAAAATCATAACTCGGCGGCAGATTTTTTGACCATGTTTCTCTATAGCTCAAAAGTTGCGGATTTTTGTCCCCTAAAACATATAAAAAAATCTCGAAAATAAAAAAATACATATTTTGGGAATTTGAGTTTTTGTGAAAAAAAAGTTAATAAAAAAATCGGGAAATTTTTTTTTCCGTGTACCTATTTTTTTCTAAATAGCCCTTAACAATACCAACAACTTTGCCGAAGACACCAAATTGATCAAAAAATTCATTCAAAAGTTACAGATTTTCGAATATATACGTACCATTTTTGTATGAACAGCTGCCAAATTTGTATGGAAATTTATATGGACAAACTAATGATGCAAAATGGCTTCTTTGGTCATAGGGAAGGCCCCCACAAAGTTTGAGCCAAATCAAAAAATACAAATAAAATCCATTTCCGGTTCTGGTAGAGAATTGCTCAATGGTCAAAATGAGTCTGAGGATCATTCAATGGCTTGACTGCTTGTAGAAAAATCATGCAACATTGAGAAAATATATAGATTTTCTAATTTTTTATGCTGTCTCTCATATAGTACCAAATCAAAAAAAATATTTTTAGTATTTTTTGTTGAGCAGCGTTTTTTTTTTCAAAGTGTTTGGACAGTGAAAATCTATGCTCCACAACATTAAAATTGTTTTTTAAATTGCCTCAGTGACCTTAAAGTTGCAAGTGAAGAAATCATGCAAAAATATTGTTTTTCATGGCAAATAACTTATTCCAGAACAAGTATTTTCAACTTGTGAATAAATAAATTATCATTGAATATGCCTTTAAAATGTAATTTCTAGCGCTATTCAACTTGAAACACTATTTTATGAAATCACAATTCAAAGTTTTAAAATATTTGGAGCATGTTTTTAAAATATGGTTGCATTCTTTGGGTAAATTTCATATGATACGAAGTTATGTTTAATCATTTTTCATGGTTTATATGGTAATATAGCCTTATTAATTAATTAGATTAAAATGATTTTCATAGTGTAAAAGTGGTTGAAATCAAACGATATTTTATTTATATTTAACCCTCTAATGCCCTTGGTAACTCACGTGCTTTATAAATTTATAACAAACAGTAATTTCTCGAATAGTTTTAAACAAATTCTTAACGAACAACTCTTTTTGAATAATTTAATTATATCAATTCAATTTTCAATTAATAAACAAAAATGTCAAACAAATCTCAATTTTAATACTGGCGGGAAGAGGTGAATATATATGAATGAAATAACAAAAAAATAGTTAAAATAGGTTGTCGAAAATAAAATAGTTTATATTCAATCCAAAATAGCGTAATTGTTGTTACCCAACATATAAGCAAACAATATTCCTAAATAATAAATAAATAAATATCTGAATTAAACCTTGACATAAAATTTACAGAAAAGCTAATTAGTTCAATATGAATAAGAAGGTTGAAATGAATTAAATTTTCTCATAATTATTTTTTGTATAAAGTTATAAATTTTTAAAAACATTGATGCCACATAGGTAGGAAAATGTATACTTCCGCTTGTATTTCGGGAATTCCCGGGAAACGGGAATTATGTTTTTTCCGGGAAATCCCGGAAATTCCCGGAAATTTTTTTCCCGGGACGGGAAATTGGACGCTCTCATTAAATTGTGTGACCTGGTTTTTTTCTGTGTTTTTAAATTTTCGACTAGAAAGCCTTTTCATTTTAAAATAAATAAAACTGTGTATGAAACCCTTAGATTTGAGGTTGAGTTTTCAAGAAGAATTATGTATAAATTGTAAACTTAGAAATCCCGACATTTTGACAAAAAAAACACTTATTCTCGATTTGAATGTTTTCACTCTTTTTCTCGATGTTTATGCATAATTTCATAAATTCCACACTTTTTCCCGCCTTGTGCGGCCACCTGTAGGGAACTCGATAGAATAAATTCCTTGCGCATGATGAAGCCCGATAAAATATCATTTTGGCATTATTTAATATGAAATGTTATGCAATATTTTTGGATAAATGTTCACAAATTTTAAGAAAAAGTATTAGACAATACATAAAACATAAAACAAATTATTGTACCATCAGTTATTTCAAAATAATCTTATTTTTGCAAAAAAAAATATATGTTTCATGCCTGTTTTTAATCTTTATGGTAAAACCAAATTATCTCTAAAAAGTTTTATTTTGCGATTTTGTCGTGAAACTACTTTCTGTCATTGCCATTCTCTTGCCTTCGGCCTACTTTTCATCTCCAAAAATAACAACACTTAAAAAAGCCTTTCAGCATCCATTTAAATGCTGAAAAGTTCAACTTTTCAGCACTTGTATCAAAAAGAAATACTTTTCGATACTGCTTCGGAGTACTAAACTTATCTTGACGGCAAATAACATTCAATCTGTGATTCAATGAAACAAAAATTTCACTGGATAAATCAAATTCAAAAGATGTGTTCCGGAATTTTTTAAAAAGTGTTATTCTTTACTCGTTGCAAAACTTGATTTTTTCAACACTTGTCGTATTTTTACAACTCGGTAAACCTGTACAAATCTTCTTTTTCAAATTGCTACATAAACTTCTAATCAATTCCATTTTTAAAAGCAAATTGGGACACATGAGTTAAATTGTGCAACTGTTTTTACCACAGGGTGGCCTCCTCAGGAAATAACTGGGAAATTCCAGAAAATGTCGAGAATTCTGTTTAATTGGGACCGGAAAAAATCGACAAACTCCCTTTGAATAAATTCTACATGTTTTTTTTTTTATATCTGTATATATTATCTTAATTATTCTAAACGAACAATTCGAGAAAAAAAACTATGTTTGACTTTGTGTAATAGACTCAAGCTTTTTGGCTTAGGATTTATTTCTGTTGTGTATTCCATGATATTATTATTTCAGGCATTTGTTTATAAATAGGTGCATGTTTTCTCATCAAATTTGTGCAGTAGAACCTTATTTTAATTCAATAAGCACATTAAATAATCGAATGAACTCATTCTTTCAAATTTATACTGTATTTCAAAATTAATTTTAAAATATATTTCATGCAATATTCACTGTAAAACATTTGGTAGAATAAAAAAAACAGTTTGTACGCATTTTCACAGTTTAGGTTATATATTCTTTTTTGAAGCTTTTTCAAAATTTTATTTTAAATTTTTAAGGAATTTTTGAATAATAGCTGGAATAAAATATTTCCAGAGTTACTGTGCAATTAAATCACATTTAAGTGGATACGGTTTTTATTTCATTGTCATCAGCAAGTTGACAAGTTGACTTCATTTCGAAAAGGTACGAGTTGTTAAAAAATCGTAGTTATGCAACATGATTTTACCATCTTGTATAATAACTCTTAGGATAAAACTTTTCCAGTAAATTGAAAACATCCAGGAATGATGAAGATAAAAAAAATAATCGGATTGTTTAAGAGCAAAATTTTTTTCTCGGAATTTATCCCATGAATACTTAAAATTTTGCCGAAGAAAAAATATCGATCATAAAAAATTGTGGGGTAGGGGGGTCTACGTGGTTTATGGATGGTCCCTAATTTTCTTATGATCTCAAGAGAAAACCGAGAAAAGGGTTTTCTGAGTGGCCACACTGTTTTACCACAATTTATTATTTCAATATTTATTCTTTTTCTTGTTGGATTTGTTAAGAAAAGAATTCAAAATAAAATAATGTTTGCATTCATATAGAAATTCAAAGCTACCAGACTGCCGTCCCGATTCGCCCCAGTTGTCGGTTTTCATGTTTGTTTATCTTTTACAACGAGATTTTGTTTAAAGCTTCAAACTCTATTTAAAAAAAAAAACCCCAACCAACTTACCGCAGCACGACTTGCCAAAGTCCAGCCGCACCAGCTGCACCATGTACGGCTCGAGCAGGTTCACGTACCACCACGGAACCCGTTCCGGCTTCGTGAGGGAGCACGTCTCGGGCGAAAAGAAGGCCGACGTCGACCCGTCGATGGCCTTCTGGGGGATGCCGGCCGCGTCGGTCGAGATCTGCATCGGGGCCTTCCCGGCGGCCACGTTCAGCACTGGAAAGAGGCATAGAGAGGGAAAAGGAGGAAGAAATTAGACAATGTGTGATTTTCGGAAATCAAACGGAACCGATTAAATTGTGTGTGTGAGTGTAATTACATGTGCGTATGTGTGATAGAGCGTAAGATATGAAATTCGATAAATCACTTTGCCTCAAAATTTATCGAACAAAAAATTATGAAAAATGAGTGCACACTTCTTCTTCTTCATATTTTCAAATAATCTTTTTTGGCACTTGTGCCGAAGGCAATTTGCGGGGTCCGTAATTTCTTCATTATTGTGCAGCCAAATTTGGAGTGGCGTGGCTTATTGAGAATATGCTCAATATTGTGCTGTGTCGAGATGGAAGTGTGCGTGAAAGAGAGCGAAGGCCACTACTGTTATCTGGAGTTTTTCTCACTCTCTCGGGCGGTTTCGGATGGTCGAAATCGGACGAAATTGGGTTCGATAGCGGACTTTCACGAGGAACATCTTTTGGAGTTTTTTTTTTCTTCATTTCGTGAATTTATTTGTTGTGTTTGTTTCTGCTTGTAATTGTCGATTTGTTTGAAGTTTTTATTTTTTTGTCAAAATATCGTAATTATTAGAATTTTATAGCTAAGTTATCTTTTTTTCTATCTTATTTTTAACATTAAATTTGATTTCTTTAATATTTCAACGCCGCCATTTTGAACGCCATCTTGGATTTAACAATTCTAAATCACTTATGCGTAGTTCTGGGGTACTTAAGCTCAACAATCAAAAATAAAACAATGATTTTTTTTAATTTTTTGTATTCTTACTTTTAATATCAAATCGAATTCTGTGACCCCATTTTAGAAAAAAATGTAATTTGAAAAATTACTAAATGCATTTTTTTTCAATATTTCATCACCGCCGTTATGGCCGCCTTCTTGGATTTAAAAATTAAAATCGCTTTAGAGTAGTTTAGATGTCATACCAAGCTAAACAATCAAAAATAAAACATTTTTTTTTGTGATTCGATAATCCGATTTTTTCTTGAGGCCTTCGGAAAATCAAGGCTGGACTTTTTAAGGCTTTTAAGCAAATTTTGAATTTCTTTGCTTATCGAAAATAGACGTAACACTGCAGGAAAAAATGTTTTTAATAAATTACTGATTTTTTGTTTTTTTTATAGTAGCATAAGGCCGGTACAAATTTTATTGAAAGTTTTTGTCACGCCCCCGCCCCCTCTTCAAAGTGGACATGGAAAATAAGGGGGCAAAAAAAAAAAACAACTTCAAAATTTCAATGGAAATTTAAGTGCAACTAGCTGAAATCAATTTTAAATTCATTCCCCTACGTTCTGTTTCATTTTTAAGCATGTTTGAGTTGATTTAAAAATCTTTTGAATTTTTTAAAATTTCAGATGTTTAGTATCGCAAAAGTTTTTTTCGCAAAAAAAAAGTTTTCGTCAAATTTTACATTTTTTGAAAAATTAATGATTGAAAACCAACTGAACTAGTATAAAATGCATTTTAAAATACTTTTTGCATTTAAATGTTGAGACTATGGCTTGTTCCCCCTCCCCTTCCGTTAACCTCGGCCAGAGCCGAGGGACAAAAACTATGAAAAATATTTGCATCGGCCTAACTTTAATAAATTAAAAACCATTTCTGATACATACTTAGTGTTAAAAAATATTGGAACTACACCCAAAGGAAAAATATATCTCAAAATCTGCAACATTGGATTTGCTGCAGAAAATGTCATATTTTATAACATTTTTTGCAGCAAGCCCGTAGATCATTTTTGCCCGCGTGTAAAAATTTCAGCGATCTGCAGTTCTCACCAACACATATAAAGCTGGCCCGTCCCCGAGCAACACTCCATATCTTAGTGCTCTTTCACTCACTTTTCATCAAGCGTCCATGGCGCGGTGGTAGCGTGTCGGATCAATAACCAAGAAGTTGGTGGTTCAATTCTCGTTCTGTGAAGGTTTTTTTTTGTGAAATACAACCAAAAAGCCGTCGGTAATGTCGATAATTGTCGGTAACGGGCAAAAATGTCATACTCCTATATCGCAAAAAATGCATGAGGACAGATTTCATGCAGATTCTGATATACTTTCATGCCGCCATGCATCACAATCATGCGACTGCCAGTTGGGTGTATAGCTGAAACTAAGATTTTTCTAAAAGCAAGGTCGAGAGACAAAAACTTTGAACAAAATTTGTCGATTTTTTTTTAATTTTTACCACAAAACACTTGGAAAAATAATGTTTCAGGTAATTTTGTAAATATTTTTCAAACTTTTTCATGATACATTAATTGCGATGGTATTTTTCGTCATTTCATTTTGCTATTTTGTTCAATTTTTCTGATTAAGTAATGCAATTTAATAATCATTCAAAAGTGTCAAAAAATCTGATTGTTATGGATACTGGAATCAAATAAATTTGTATCGAGAAACACCGTGTTATCTTACAACGGTATTTTAATGGAAACATACAAGCCTGAAAGTACCTATATTGGGCCTAGTACCCATTTTCGACTCAAACGGGAATGTTGAGTTTTTTTCTAAAGACCGTAGTTGGCATGAAAAATTAGAAGAGGAAAAATTTCTAGTTAAACAGTTCTGAGTAAAAAGTCAAAATGGTTGTGAAATTTGTTGATTAGGTCCAAACCAGGGACATCTCTCTCAATTTTTTATCTTTATAATTCAATGTTAAATATTAACCTTTTAAACTTTTTCCAATTAGTGGAACAATACTGATTCATCAAGTACAAATTACCTCAATGCAAACAATCCACACATTGCACACATCAAGAGGAACAGTTGGCACAGTGGATCTTTGAATTAGCCGATAATAGACCGTGACTGATTGTGGCGTAATCGGCGATTGAATCCGATAAGGGGCCTTTACTGGCTTGCCTGGCTTTGTTTTGCTTCTAACTGTGTACTCTTGAATGCGCAATTAGGTTTTACGCCGACTCGATTTGGAGGTTAGAAAGGAGTGCACTGTTTACATGGACTTAGCACAGTTCGATGCGATCGTCGATTTTGTTCGGGGAAGTTCGTCGACAATCGACGAAGACCATGTAAACAGTGCACACGAGCTGTCAAATGACGTCACGGTGTAAAACCTAATAGGGTCGGTTAGGCCCTCTGCTGCTTATATAGTTCCACTAGCAACCACCAGGGGGTCGTCCACATGTGGGGCGGCTTCGGGTGGGAAACCGTTCGTTCTGTGTACAGTTTGGTTCTGTTTTAGATTTGCTTGGAAAGTTACAGCGTTGCCCCTCTCCGGTAATTGAACCCTTCTCTGTTTGTTCAGGTCGAACAAAACTAGGTTAGTAAGGGCGCAAACGGTTATTGGTTATTGTGACCAAGATTGATAAAAAGACTCGGAGCTGTAATCACATTCAAATTATAGCTCCATTTGGATTAAGTCCCCATTTTCCCTCTCTCTCTAATACGGATCGAACGGTCGTTAAAAAGACCTCTGCGGTGTCGTCCATTAACCTACATTTCACACTTTCTCCCTTTTGCCAAGTTATTACAGCGAAAAGTAGCAATACTATCAATGTAAACAAACGAGCGCGCGTGAGCTTGCCAGTCGTCGTTATTGTCATTATTAGCTGTCACCGCGCCCCAAATTGGCGCCATGCTTCGCTATCGATGTGTAAGGCCGCCTCTTTTTCGTGCCGTAAAGCCACGATTACGATCTAAATGCCAAGTCAGGTGCCCTGCGCAAGTGTGTATCGAAAGGAAAAGCTCGTGAGTTTGAATTAATCAGAGCGTGATTGCGTCACTTTTCACTTTTCTTCAAGCTGGCAGGGCTCAACACTTTCCGTAGAAATTTGCCGAGTGGTTACATCAATATCATTAGTCTGGAAAAAAAATCCGACTAATCAAAGTAGACCGGTTATTAGATAAAAGTTAATCACAACTCAATATAAGGGCCATAATGCAACTCAGTTTGACAGCTAGCGGTGCGATCAACCTAAATTCCTTCCGCAGAGGAATTCTCTTATTTCGAAAAACTCAACAAATTGCTTAACGGGTCGGCCCTTCGGTTGGTGAGGTCAAGTACGGTTCTGCCGGTGGTCACCACGCCCTCGGGGGCCATTTTTCTTCGCGGTGAAAATTACCCGCTTTATCGGTTAACAAATGAAAGATTAATGATCGCGCGCGCCACCCATTCTTCCTTCGACGGCCTGAACTGATGAAGATGAAGATGGAAGCGCAACCTTAACCGTTTCCTAATTAATTGCTTCATTGCGCGGTGCTGCGGCACCTTGGCGATTGGTCATTAGATCTTTGTTGCGCGGGAAAACTACGAGGTTTCTAATCGAGGAATCGCACCTGGACTGAGGTCTATGGTTAGCATTTGGTGAGGAATGTAATCATCATCAGTGCTAGGAATGTTGTATGTATTAGGGCGGGCACAAAAATACCTATATTTCTTATATTTTGCAATATGAGTATCAAATGATCGAGTTTTTTTCATATATTTCAAAAGCTATAACACAATTTTTGAAAGTAGTCAACATTTTCAAAAAACTACGTATTTTTGAAAAAAATGCTAAAAATTTCAGTTTTTCACATTATAGGAAATTTTTCGGAAATATTCGTAAATTTTTCAAACATTTCGATAGTAATAATATTTTTTTGTGAAATACTCACAATGTTCATAAAAAACGTATTTTTGAAAAAAATAACATCATTTTTGTTTTTTTTTTCTTACAAAATTGGATCATCCAGAAACCACGTGGACACTTTTTTCGATTTCTCAACCCTCCCCCCTTAATGGACAATTGTCCATACAAAAAAAAAATCTTTTTTGTATGGAGCGTGAACAATCGCCATACACCCCCCCCCCCCCCTAAAGTGTCCACGTGGTTTATGGATGGTCCCTATAAAATAAGCGGAAATTTGTTTCACATTTCGATGAAAATATATTTTTTGAAATACTGTCATCATGGGTGACATTGGGTCTGGGGATTAGATTGAGTCATACAAATTTCCGCATTTTTGTACGACCCAATCTCACCACCCAGACCCTATGTCACCCCTGATGACGGTACTAACATTTTTCACAGAACTACGCTGCCGTTCTACGCATATTTGTCCCATGTCAGTTTTGGACGATTTTGACTTTTTAACATTTTTAAGTTTAGTTTGATGTGTACTTTAAGAAAAACACATAAAATTTGGTAATTTGTTCGGAAACTCATTAAAAACAACACCAAGGCTGTTTGTCCCATCGTTAAACAGTTGCACTTTTTTGAACATGGGACAATTATGCGTAGAACGGCAGTACGTATTTTTGAAAAAAAAACTAAAAATTTCAGGTTTCATTATACAGGATTAAATGATTGGAATTTTCGCATAACTTTATAATACCAAATAATACTTTTTATGAGAGTACTCCAAATTTTTACAAAACTACGCACTTACGAAAAAAATTCTCAAATTTAATGAGCGTGATTTTTCATATCTTTCGATGGTTATAATATTTAGTTTTGAAAGTACTCAATTTTTACATACTACGTATCTTTGAAAATATATTGAAAATTTTGGTTTTTAAAATATGGGTATTAAATCGCCGAGAATTTTTCGTACATTTGGATAGTATTAACATATTTTTGAACATTCTAAATTTTCACAAAGCTACGTATTTTTTGGACAAATACGGTTTTGTGAAAATTATTAGTGTTTAAATAATATCATTACTAATATTGCGCAATTCTCACTAACTTGGACTTCGCACTAAATTATTGCTATCGATCGCACTATTGCGACTTGTCAAACTGGCTTGGGACATTTTTATTTTCTCAAAAAATGATCAAAGCGAGCCGATGTTGCTCACCTGTCAATCGCAATTTTAAAGTGCGAATGTTCAGTTTGGTGGAAACTGCGACTGGAAATGTAAATAAACAACTGCTGGTTGCCTAGTTTTTGGAAATTTTGTTGTCAAAAGTGCGAGAGAAAAGTGCGGGCCAAATCCAAGTTACAATGCAAGGATCAATAAAATGTATGAAAAATTTTGAATTATTCGATATCCATATTGTGAAAAACTGTAATTTTTCAGTTTTTTTTTCTAAAATACAAAGTTTAGTGTAAATTTAGAGCATCTTCAAAAAATTGAATTCAATTCTTAATGTAAACAACTGTAATTTTAAATATTTTTCCGAAAATACATAGTTTCGTGAATATTTTGAATATTTCCCGGAACCAGTGCTGTAGGCGTAAGCGTGGTTGCCTCACACCCAGTCGGCCTGGGTTCGATTCCAGACGGTCCCGGTGGCATTTTTCGAGACGAGATTTGTCTAATCCAAAGGTCGTCAGTTCGAATCCCGGGGTAGATGGAAGCCTTAGCTCCACCAAATTTGAGATTGATCAGAAAATGTTGATTTCAGTTTTGGACTTTTTTGTGCACGACTGAGGGGGAATATGCAAGTTAAACTCAAAATTTTAAAATGGCCCGAAAATCATCAGGAAGATCCTTGGCCCAAATAAGCAGTCACCTATTTTACTCTTTTTTTTAATTAGGGCGGTCTAAAAGTCTGAACTTTTCAATAAATGGCAAAACTTTTTTTTCTCAAAAAATCATAATTCCCCATCATTTTTTTTAAACTTAAATTTTTGGAATCACTCTAATGGCATAATAAAAATATTTCTCTAATTATTTGGGTAAAGGGCCAATTTTAGTACTTTCGAATAAATAATAATACTTTCAAAATCATTACTTTCAATTAAAACATATTGTTAGAAAAAAAAATCAGCTTTTTATGAATTTTGAATATCTGGTAACCCTATCTGATGTTATAAGTACTTAAGAGGCAGTATTTGTAAATTTTGCTCGGTTTGTTCTAGAGGTCGTATCGAGGTGCTCCGATTTGGATGAAACTTTCAGCGTTTGTTTGTCTATGCATGAGATGAACTCATGCCAAATATGAGCCCTCTACGACAAAGGGAAGTGGGGTAAAACGGGCTTTGAAGTTTGAGGTCAAAAAACATAGAAAATCTTAAAATTGCTTTCCGTAAAACTTCATCAATTCCAACTCTCGTAGATGCATTTGAAAGGTCTTTTGAAGAACTTCAAAATGGGCCATAGACATCCAGGATTGGTTTGACTTTTTCTCATAGCTTTTGCAAATTACTGTCAAAAATTGATTTTTTAAAAACCTTAATATTTTTTTGCAACAGCCTCCAACACCCATACTCCCATAGGTCGAAAGATAGGTAATTTCATGGACTATTAGCCTATGGTATTAACTTTTTGGCCAATCGCAGTTTTTCTCATAGTTTTTCGATTTTTCTAGAACAAACATTTTGCAACGTTAGTTTTTACTCTGTAGGCCAAGAAGACGGCACTTTTTGGTCTCAATTTTATCATATTCGGAATCCTCGGACAATTTCACGTAAGTTAGAAGTATTGGAGTTGTAATATTAATTTAAAAAATAATTAAATAAAACTTTTATGAAAAAAGAAATAGATTTTATTTACTCTATGATCAATACGTCAAATGCTGTATCAAGTAGGCGAAAACCTGTCTTACCCCTAATCAAACAAATTGTTAAAAAATATTTTAATTAATTCTAAATGGCAATTTTTCCAATCAAATTTACAACTCCTATACTTCTAATTTACGTGAAATTGTCCGAGGATTCCGAATATGACAAAATTGAGGCCAAAAAGTGCCGTCTTCTTGGCCTACAGAGTAAAAACTAACGTTGTAAAATGTTTGTTGCAGAAAAATCGAAAAACTATGAGAAAAACTGCGATTGGCCAAAAAGTTAATACCATAGGCTTATAGTCCATGAAATTACCTATCTTTTGACCTATGGGAGTATGGGTGTTGGAAGCTGTTGGAAAAAGATATTAGGGTTTTAAAAAAATCTATTTTTGAAAGTAATTTGCAAAAGCTAAGAGAAAATTTCATACCAATCCTGGATGTCTATGACACATTTTGAAGTGCTTCAAAAGACCTTTCGAATGCATCTAAGAGAGTTGGAATTGATGAAGTTTTACGGAAACGCGAGCAATTTTAAGATTTTTTAGGAATTTTTGCCCTCAAACCTCAAAGCCCGTTTTACCCCACTTCCCTTTGTCGTAGAGGGCTCATATTTGGCATGAGTTCATCTCATGTATAGACAAACAAACGCTGAAAGTTTCATCTAAATCGGAGCACCTCGATACGACCTGTTACACATTGGTGAAAAACTCGCTCTTA
The DNA here is from genome assembly GCF_016801865.2 of Culex pipiens pallens. Lineage (NCBI taxonomy): Eukaryota > Metazoa > Arthropoda > Insecta > Diptera > Culicidae > Culex > Culex pipiens. The sequence continues at coordinate 52,183,689 of NC_068937.1, read as the reverse complement.
AGGTGAAGCCGTTGATCATTTTCGAAGAAAATAACCATCACTATAAATATTCTGTATTAAATTTAACGAATTTCAGCACCAAAATGAATCAGCATGTGCTGGTTGTTGCCTTCTTGAAGCCACCGAAAATTTTTTTATCTAAATCAATTGTGCTTCAAAAATTATAAAATTTTGTGGCACAGTCATTGACGTCCTAGTTTGCAATCATTGATTAATGACGATTTCCATAACTTTACAAGTAATGGGATTATTGTTACCAAAAGGAATCAGCATGTGTAGGGCACTATTCTAAACAACTTGCAGAAGGAATTTTGTCAAAATATTGAAAGCGACGCAAAATTTATATCTTTGAACGAAAAATCATGACAATGATGGAAGTCTTCACGTTAAGTAACTGTTAAATGGCTTTTTTCAAAAGCCGAAATTTAAAAAAATCTGATAACAATCACTTTTTGAGTCATTTTACAGTGCCTTTCTTTGGAGATAAATGAGGAGGACCTAGTGGATAAGTATAAACTCTAAAGGTGTGGCAACCTTAATTTCTTATGTCGCAATTTAAGTGATATAAAGAGATCTGGCAACCCTGTTATTAGATACCACAATTTGAACCAATGACATGTTTTTTAGGCTGGACGTTGTTAGATTTGATGAAAATGAAAACTAGACCTTATTACAAATCGGTGGGAACATATTTAAAATACATCCTACAAATCTGGGAGCACTGTTCAGAGGCATCGATATAATGTAATTAAATCGCAACTTTTTTTTTGTTTCGAACTAGAATTGGCATCCACAAAGACAAATCAAACCGTGCCACACCCCCCTCCCCACTTTCGGAAGTGTTTATTTTTGTCGGCCAAATTCCACCTGCGCAAACAAACTACTTTTTCCGGGCATGGCTCAATTGATATAGTGAATAACTTTGCGCATAATTATCTTGCGCTGCGCCATTTGGTGCCTTCATTCGCGCAAAATTAGCTCTATCAAAAACCCGGTTACGTAAAGAAAATTAAAGGAAAAAAAGAGTACCACTAGAGTAGTGCATCTTGTGTGTTTTATTGTTTTTCGTTTCGTGTTTATGGCGCTTAAATTCAATTTCCTCTATTCAACTGAATGAGCTTGGCAGACACCTGCTGGAGTGGCGGACAAAATTGGAAAAGCAAGCAATTAAAAGTTTTAAATTGTGCGTCTTGACTGTCTTGATCGATTTTGCGTCGCTCTTTTCTGATGAGTTTTTTTTCAATTTGTTTTCTTTTAAATATTTTTAATAGACTTCAATAAATTTAATTTTAGTATATTTTCATGAATTTTCATAAAATTTCAAGGTACCTAACGTTGCTAAGAGTATCTAGAGAGCAAACCCGTAACTGCGCTGCTCGTGCTGCGTAAAACACGGCAAATTTCTACAATTTACTCGAACAGTTTAGCAAATCTGGGCGCACCGTTCCTATAATTTAGTCCTATACCCCGTACCCTACAATTCAAGGCACTACAACTGCAAAGTGCATCATCATTTTCCACCACACCGGCGCGCACTTTTCCATCAGTTCCTGTGTAAAATTAAGGCAAATTGCGTTACTCGTTCGAGTGTCTCGTTTTCTTTACTTTTATTTTATTTGGTGCGTCAAAGTGGGCAAATGCAACGTGAATCGATTTGGAAATGGTTTCAATTTGGAGGTTTGTGGCAGGACAGGTGAGGGAAAAAGTGAGAGAAGAAAAAGAAGAAAATAAAACAAAAGGTAAATACGTGGACTAATGGTCTACTAATGGGCACCAGATTTGAATGCAAAACTGTTTCAGTGGTTTCGAAGTCACTGGCGAGAGCCAGCTGCGACAGTTGCAACAGTTGGATTTGGTTGATCAGTAGGTAACTGGAGCAGATCACGGCTTTGATTGAAGGAATGGAATGTTGGTTTAGCGAAATTGTCATTCGAAAAATAAGCTAAAAACCCTTTTTTTTAACTCACAGGAGTGTTCCCAAAACGCTACATTGTCTCTCAAAAACTCATGTACACTGAAATAAAAAAAAGTACAAAATTCCTAAATTCTAGGAATTTTGGCTCCTTTCCTTATTTAGTAATTAGGTTTTTTTTATTAGAGGAAATTCTCGTATGTTTGGCAGGTTAAGCTCTCGCTCCTAACTCCATCCAATTAGCTGTTTTCCACTATTTAAACAACTAATTTTGCAAAACTTTTGATAGAAACTTGCTTGCTCACTTCTTATTGAGCTATTTATCACTCGATTTCAGTTAAAACGCTTTTAATTAGCTTTAATTGAATGTCAAAGTTCTGACCTGCCAACGTAAGAGGCACGCTGGAATTAGATGCTGTTCCCCTACTTAATAGGAAAAGGAGGCAAAATTCCTAGAATTTAGGAATTTGACACTTATTTTTTATTTCAGTGTAGATGTCATTTTCGTCAAGATTTACTACTTCCAATTTTGGAAAACTCCACACGGAGAAAAAAGAGTTCCCAAAATCGTGAACAAGCGTTCATGAAAATGGGAACCACGAACAAAGTGTTCAAATTTCATGGTACGTTTTTCAAAATCGTACCATGGGATTTGAACATTTTGTTCGAGGTTCCCATTTTCATGAACGCTTGTTCACGTTTTTGGGAACTCTTTTTTCTCCGTGCACACCCAGTATTAGGGTGGTTATCTAAGTATTATGGTCTCATAACAGGGTTGCCAGATCTTTAATGTTTTCTCATCGAATAAATAGATGAATCTCACTTGTTAAAGTTTAACTGTCAGTTTATTTTGCTATTCTGCTTTGCTTTGCATTGGGTTTTCACAATCATTTTTGGAGTATTTTCTACAGGCTTTTACTTAACTTTGTCAAAGAGATTTTCAGCTTCAACGAGATTCATAAAAAACACACACAAAACATCAAAAACTAACACACAAAACCACTATTCAAATTCCATCACGTCCTCCCCGGTCCACTTGTTGAGAAGTAGGTTAATGGCAAAGGCATCAATCACCGGCGGGATGATTCGTTCATTGGTCTTTAATTTCGCTCGAATTTTGCGCGCGCTGTTCTCTCGCATAGTATGGTGCACACAAAGTTGTAAAAAGCGTTTTGCATGGTACATGGTTTTCAAACCTTACACACATTTCCAACACGGTTCACCGGTTTAACACGTGCTCTGGGTTTGCAATGAGTTGATTTGTGTGTGTTTTTTTTTCATGTTGAAAAAGATAACCTGAAGCAATTTTGCATACACAATTTTGAGAAGAGGGACGAGAAAAAATAAACTAAAAATCATCAAATAAATCACGCAAAACGAGCAGGTCTCACGCCCTGAGCCACATTACACAAATCATAAATGATTGAGAAAATATTATCGAATCGCACTAATCCGAAGGAGATGCTTTTCAACCTTTGGCCAATTTCGAGCTTTAGCAGGTTGTTTCACCATTTCGACTATTGATCATCATAAATCATCATCATTTTTGAACTTTTGGGTTGCAAAGTAGTTTGTTTCGGGCACTCTTGCTCCAGAAGGTTGTTAAAAGAGTAGGGTAGTGATAACGGGAAAGGAGCTAAAGAATTGATTAAAGCACTGTTAGATGAACTGCATCGAATAAGGTGATCGGTTGGCTTGACTTTATACCAATCCTTGCATTGATTTTATCTTTGAGAAAACATTAATTTAAGTTTGTAATTATTTAATGAGTGAAGTTTTATGAAGCACAGATTAAATTTAAGATCCATTTGTAATACATAGGGATATCAAATTTTATAAAATGCATCAAATCTAAAATATTGATCATTTTGAATACATTTAAAGTAAAGGGTCAAACCTTGATGAATCAAATGGTAAAAAATGAGTCAAATTTTCATGCAACTCAACTCAAACTAAAATGTAAATTATCGGATTAGTTGTTGGAGACCCAGTTTATTTCTGTTAGAATATTGATTAAATCACAATTACATAAAAAAGTTCTATCAAACTCACAAATCCCAACATTTTGCTTTCGATTTCATCCGCGCCCGTGGCACAAACTTCTTGCATCATGCCTTTTACCACACGTACCCCAGCCCAGCCCAATGAATCATCAAATATCCCAACATCAAACGCGGGGGGCGGCGATGGGGCTGACGAAAAGGGAAGATAGAAGTTGCGCCGTTAAAGGTTAAGCCAGAGTTCACTTTTCATTGTTTTCCTTTACTACTTGCTGCTGCTTCTTCGTTGCCAGTCTCGTAATTGTGATTGCGCTTCTTCGTGCGAACCTTCGGCTGCAGTGACTTCAACGGGGGAAAAGAGAGGAGAAGGAAAAAAAGTCAGCTCTTTTCAAAGGAAAGTGAAATTTATCTCGGTGCACTTTTCCTACCTCTTCTGCGCCAAGCTTTGCGCGGTGGTTAAAGAATTTTCTGTACTTTTCGCTTAAGACTCGAATCTATGTGCTACTAATAACACGAAGCAAGGCGTAAGGCCTTGAGAAATAATGTTTCGTCTGCCTTGGAAAACAAAACTGATGATGCTGAATTTTAGGAAAATTATTTTCTACGAAAAACTAAGCAATTCTTGTTTTCAATTTTATTGGTAGGCCTCTCGATAGGGGAAATATTTTAAACCTAATAAACGGTCGTGTTTGAATGATGCAGGATAATCTGGAGTGTTCCTTGAAATTTACTAAAACCTACTCCTTGGCAACTTTTTGTGAACATTTCTGTTTATTTTCACTTTTATTAATAGTTATGCTATTCCTATTACATACAAGCATTTAAAAAAAAAATCCAAAATGTATTCTAATCAAACGAGAATGCATTGGGCAACGCCCATTTTTCTATTTTCAGCTTAGTTTTTTTTTTACTTCCAGCGCTCTTTTGGGTCTGTTTAGTGCTGCCAAAATTGATGAAATTTTAAGCGAACGCTCACGAAAAGTAACATTTATAGAGAACATTTCCTGGCATCACTGGCTCACTCCAACAGGCGCGCTGGTAGTGTTGGTGGCCACCCTTTGTTCTTTATTTGCCTTCGCTTCTCGCTCGGTTTTCTTCAGCCTTCGATTAGAATGGGTAGTCAAAAGTCAAACGTCAAAAGACTTTGCGCGTTTGTTTTTTTTTTATGGCGCTTGCTAATTATTTACATGTTTCGGGATTATTTTTCAAGTGAGTGACTAACTAATGTGCAAAAGAACATGTTGCCGAAAGTTGGGGGCAGTTTTGTATTGAAAGCGCCGTGAAAAAGTAAGCGAAAGTGAAAAGTTGATTTTGGCGATATTCATTAAGCGTTTGAGGGTCTCTCACGTGTGTCACTATGTGTGCCAACAAAATGATGAGAAATGGTCTCGCAAAATAGAAGTTATGATCAAAAGTGCATTAAATTTGATTTTTTGGACAGTAAATAGCATAAATTTGCGTGCTTACACGAGGTGGTGCTGTTGCTGGTAGGTTTATAGCCTAAATAGTATTTTTGGAGCTTTAATCGAGCATCAAACTCTTCATATGACGAAGATAGGTGTTTGATTGGAAATGGTATATTTCCCCTATCCTGCTTCTGCCAAAAGATACAGAGTCCTTAAAACTGGTTTGAAACGTGTTTTTTGCTCGACAAACTTATGGGAAATTGGACGAGCTGTCCGGTAAAAATATTTACGAGACTGAAAAATCAACTCTGTCATATAGAAATTGCCAATTTGTACCTCTAAAAACCAATTTTTTCAACATTTTTGTTTTTTAAAACCGATGTATCTTCCGATGTGCCTTCTTTCAGATGGGGAAGAAAAACGTCGGTCCATTTGCGTAAAAGAGGTTTTGGGTGACTCACTACACATAACCTTCAGACGCCTAGAAATGAGCAGAAACTTGCAACAGAGCCCACAAAAGACCCGGGGGTCGTTAAAGTGGATTGCTTTGCTTTTGCTTTTTTTTGTATCTTCACAAGGATTGGACATAGGACAATGGCCAATATGGAGACTTTATGTAAAACTGTCTGGGAAATCGTTTCCCTTTATCGGTTTTTCAAAATTTTGAAGTTAGAACACTTTACGAAAAAAAGCAGTTTTAGTATATGATTTTTGTATTTTTTTAGATGAGACATATCATTCTACATTTTTCGCGAGTCTTTTTTTCACATTTTAGGCTATTTTCACAAAATTTTTGAAAAAATGAAATCGTGACATCACCTTAAAATTTAACTCTTAAACTTTAAAACTGAAAAATCTCATAGTATTGGTTTGCATTTTTCTTTCAGTGTATTTTTTTTTTCAAAAATCCCGTCTAATTTCCTACAAGTTTGTCTTTGACCACTTTTTGGTACGATGCAACGGCTTCGAGATACAGCAATATTTAAATTACAAAATACAAAAATATTGAAAACACTTACGCCCTACTCAAATGTCATTATCGAGTGTAACTGGCTCCATATACACAAAAATGGCTTTTATAGGCCTAGGATAACATGTATAAAAAGTTTCATTGAAATCGGAGAGGGTCGGGTACAAAAGTACCAGAAAAAATCCTGATTTGAGCTGGAATTGCTCGAAGGACTGAAAGTTTATCATTATTTTGCTTTCTTAAAACTGTAAATATTTTATTAATATTTCAAGAAACTTAGATTAAGTCTATTTAATTTCTTTCAATTTTTCTGGGAAACTTAACATGAGGACTCTTAAGTGGGCCGGATTTCATAAAAAGTTAAAAACCGCAGGCTGCAGTCAGATTAGTTCTATGCAATGCTGTTTAAAAATGGGTTATCTGATTTTTGTTAAGAGCGAGTCCAAGAACAGGGCATACCCCTTTGTATGGGACGTCGTTTGGACCTCACCAATCTGCCTGAAATTTTCAGGGGTTTTTTGTACATATAAAACTAGCATCTGGCCAAAATATGATCACTCTAGGTTAATGGGAAGTGGGGCAAATCGGGACACAAAGTTGATGGTTCAAAAACGTCAAAAATCTTAAAAAGGCTATAACTTTGGCAAAATTCAATTTAATTTCAAAATTCAAAATGCATCTGAAAGGACTTAAAAAATGCAACAAAATGCAGGGAGAAGCATCCCAATTGGTTAAATCTAAAAGGAGTTATTGGAATTTTAGTGAAAAAATAGCATAATTTTCAAACTCAAATGAAAAAGTGTTCCATCCAGATATCAACTCGCTTCGACCTGCAGCTTGTATAGGACATCTGAGACTGCCATCTGAGACTGAGAACGCTTTGGGTAAGGCAGTTTAACATATTAAATAGACAATTTTACTTTTAGTAAAATTTTCGGTTGTAAATTTTTGCTCGGGAGACCCCTAAGATCCCATTTTGTGGTGATATTTTTATCATATTCGTATTCCTGAGACAATTTTACATAAGAAACATGCATAAAAATTGTTATTTTCTTCAATTTTAATCATTAAAAAAAAGAAAGTTGAAAAAAATCTCCAATTCACATTTATTGAAAATCAAGTTCGTTTCCAAGGATACTAGATGACACCAGAAAAAAAGCAGCTTCTTAATTTTTTTTTTATCTTTCATATTTTAAAAGATTAAAATTGATGAAAATAACAACTTTTATGCATGTTTCTTCTGTGAAATTGTCTCAGAAACACGAATATGATAAAAATATCACCAGAAAATGGGATCTAAGGGGTCTCCCGAGCAAAAAATCACAACCAAAAATTTACTAAAAGTAAAAGTGTCTATTTGAACCTTCAAACTTTGTGTCCCGATTTGCCCCACTTCCCATTGACCTAGAGTGCTCATATTTTGGCCAGATGCTAGTTTTATATGTACAAACAACCCCTGAAAATTTCAGGTAGATTGGTGAGGTCAATGCGAGATGGGTATGCTTTGCTCTCGCTCTTAAAGTTTCCCCCGAATATAATCTTAAAGATTTTTAAAGCTAACCTTCTACTATATTCTTTATAAATTTCCTCATTATTTAACCCTTACCACTTTTCCCCACCTCCAAACATTCGCTCAGGTGTACGATTATTACGCTGTACGCTTTGAACGCCAAAACTAAGAAGAACCAACAGCAAGAAAAAAAACTAACTTAATCCACCTATGTGGTTGATGCCTTCCTCACTTTTTACCAACAATGGGTAATATGAGTGGTTTGGACACATATTTCAGCAATTTTTTAGGTCCAGAAAAATAAGTGCACAGATATAACTTAAGTTGTCATAACTCGAGACAGGGTTGCCAGATTTTCAATTATGTGGACTCGTTGGAAAGGTCTCTTGATTACCTAACCAACGATGGGTCGGATGATGGTCCCGGACATCGTTTACATACATTTAAGTAAGATCCGGCTTCAAATAAGTACATAAATATCTGGGTGATGAATAGAGAGAAGGCGTAACGTGATTTTCGAATGATCCCACTTTGTGTACATCTACAAACTAGGAGGCTGTTCAAGCACAAGCATGACTTTTTTCTTACTGGTAGATGAGCTGTTTTATAATCAGTGGTATGCGCTTTATTTTGTCTAGTTTTCTACATTATTTTGCTGGAAAATTATGTGTGCTTTAAAGTTTCATTTGGTTAGAAGAGGTTTTTCTTTTTTACGGGTGACGAAGAACTGCGACGAAAGTGTCATTCTGCAATGTCGAAGATAAATACCTTGGCCTATTTTGGAATCCTGCAGCTCTTCCTGGTCCAGCGAAAAATCATCGCTAATTCTAGCAAAGCTGATCCACCAAACAGAAAAGACTTTCAATAAATTAGTAAGTTTGAAAACAGAATCAAACAATTAAGACAACTTCTGGATAGTATAACCGCATCGATTTTATATAAAAAAACTTCCATTCATAATTATAAAAAATGACGATCTCGCCTTCAATGTTCTTAAGATTTCTTGACTTCACCTCCAGGTTCCAATAGCCACACATTTCTTATTCATGAAAAAATAACAATTTTTAATGATCGATAACAATACTCTCTACTTTTGGCGAACAGTAAATTGGTTCCACTTTGGCAGTTCAAAATTGAGGCCGTTTTGCGAACCATCATTCAGCACCCAGATAAATATCACTTAAGTGGTCATAACTCGAGACAGGGTTGCCAGATTTTCAATTATGTGGACTCGTTGGAAAGGTCTCTTGATTACCTAGCCAACGATGGTCGGATGATGGTTCCGGACATCGTTTACATACATTTAAGTGAGATCCGGCTTCTAAAAAGTACATAAATATCACTTAAGTGGTCATAACTCGAGACAGGGTTGCCAGATTTTCAATTATATGGACTCGTTGGAAAGGTCTCTTGATTACCTAACCAACGATGGGTCGGATGATGGATCCGGACATCGTTTACATACATTTAAGTAAGATCCGGCTTCAAAAAAGTACATAAATATCACTTAAGTGGTCATAACTCGAGACAGGGTTGCCAGATCTTCAATGTTGTGGACTCGTTGAAAAGGTCTTTCGATTACCTAACCATTGATGGGTCGGATGATGGATCCGGACATCGTTTACATGCATTTAATTGAGATCCGGCTTCAAAAAGTACATAAATATCACTTAAGTGGTCATAACTCGAGACAGGGTTGCCAGATCTTCAATGTTGTGGACTCGTTGAAAAGGTCTCTCGATTACCTAACCAACGATGGGTCGGATGATGGATCCGGACATCGTTTACATACATTTAAGTAAGATCCGGCTTCAAAAAAGTACATAAATATCACTTAAGTGGTCATAACTCGAGACAGGGTTGCCAGATCTTCAATTATGTGGACTCGTTGGAAAGGTCTCTTGATTACCTAACCAACGATGTGTCGGATGATGGTTCCGGACATCGTTTATATACATTTAAGTGAGATCCGGCTTCAAAAAAGTACATAAATATCACTTAAGTGGTCATAACTCGAGACAGGGTTGCCAGATCTTCAATGTTGTGGACTCGTTGAAAAGGTCTCTCGATTACCTAACCAACGATGGGTCGGATGATGGATCCGGACATCGTTTACATACATTTAAGTAAGATCCGGCTTCAAAAAAGTACATAAATATCACTTAAGTGGTCATAACTCGAGACAGGGTTGCCAGATTTTCAATTATGTGGACTCGTTGGAAAGGTCTCTTGATTACCTAACCAACGATGTGTCGGATGATGGTTCCGGACATCGTTTATATACATTTAAGTGAGATCCGGCTTCAAAAAAGTACATAAATATCACTTAAGTGGTCATAACTCGAGACAGGGTTGCCAGATCTTCAATATTATGGACTCGTTGGAAAGGTCTCTTAATTACCTAACCAACGATGGGTCGGATGATGGATCCGGACATCGTTTACATGCATTTAAGTGAGATCCGGCTTCAAAAAAGTACATAAATATCACTTAAGTGGTCATAACTCGAGACAGGGTTGCCAGATCTTCAATGTTGTGGACTCGTTGAAAAGGTCTCTCGATTACCTAACCATTGATGGGTCGGATGATGGATCCGGACATCGTTTACATACATTTAAATGAGATCCGGCTTCAAAAAAGTACATAAATATCACTTAAGTGGTCATAACTCGAGACAGGGTTGCCAGATCTTCAATGTTGTGGACTCGTTGAAAAGGTCTCTCGATTACTTAACCAACGATGGGTCGGATGATGATTCCGGACATCGTTTACATACATTTAAATAAGATCCGGCTTCAAAAAAGTACATAAATATCACTTAAGTGGTCATAACTCGAGACAGGGTTGCCAGATTTTCAATTATGTGGACTCGTTGGAAAGGTCTCTTGATTACCTAATCAACGATGGGTCGGATGATGGATCCGGACATCGTTTACATGCATTTAAGTGAGATCCGGCTTCAAAAAAGTACATAAATATCACTTAAGTGGTCATAACTCGAGACAGGGTTGCCAGATCTTCGATGTTGTGGACTCGTTGGAAAGGTCTCTTGATTACCTAACCAACGATGGGTCGGATGATGGTTCCGGATATAGTTTACATGCATATAAGTGAGATCCGGCTTCAGAAAAGTACATAAATATCACTTAAGTGGTCATAACTCGAGACAGGGTTGCCAGATCTTCAATGTTGTGGACTCGTTGAAAAGGTCTCTCGATTACCTAACCAACGATGGGTCGGATGATGGTTCCGGACATCGTTTACATGCATATAATTGAGATCCGGATATATGTGAAAACACATTTTTATACATAACTTTTGAACTAGTTATCGAAACTTCAAACAATTCAATAGCGATGTATGGGACCCTAAACCAAGTCGAATGCAACTGGTTCGATCAAAATCGGTTCATCCAGTGCTGAGAAAACTTGGCAAGATTTTTGAACACATACATACATACACACACACACACATACACACACACAGACATTTGTTCAGTTTTCGATTCTGAGTCGATATGTATATATGAAGGTGGGTCTTCGAGCTTTTAATAAAAAGTTCATTTTTAGAGCCGGATTATAGCCTTACCTCAGCGAGGAAGGCAAAAATCAAAGCAAAAATCCCGAAGGGCATAGCTCTTGTTACGACGACGCCCAGTCAACGAACAGAGGATTTGCACGACCACAACGAAGGCCTGCTGCGGTCGCGAACCTCACCTCGCGTGAGCTTTGCGGCTTGGAAAAAAATATGACAAGCAAAGAAGAGAGCGCTTTCACTTTCCTTCACACACACGTGCGCGCGCGTCTCTATTTTGAGAGCTTTTTTTCGCTTTACTTTTGTTGTTGCTGTATTTGTTCACTTCTTTCGCGTTGAACTCTCGCTTTTCCACGTGAGATTTTATTTTGTCTTTCTTTCGTTTCTGCCCTTTTCTTCTCTTTCTATCTTTTAACTATTTTTTGTTGTTACTTTGGCTCGGTGTGTAGGACGGATTGTTGTTTTGTTTTTGTTTTGATCGTTTTGTGCTAGGCGGTGTGTGTGCGTGAGTGTGCATGACTTTTGTGAGCTTCAATTAGAAACAGATACGATTAAGACTCAGTGCGACGTTCGTCAAGCTTCGAAGGGTTTGTGGTTAGAGGAGGGGAAAAAGAGATGCAGAAAAAGACATCAAACTAGAGAAATGAGTTTTGAAGAAAAGATACAGAGAGAAAAAAAAATGTTAGAAAAGATGTGCACAATAATGATAATAACAACCGCGGCCGGAGGAAAGTTGTGTCTTGTGTCATTAGGGCAACGTTCCAGAGCGCGTAGCGTGTTAATGAAGGTGATTTACCCTTCGCTTAAGGCATGTGTGCGTTTAGTGGTGGGGTGGTGTAAGAAGCATAAATTATGTGGTTCAACATACTCATGCTGCGCGTACCGAGAGGGTATCACACTTTAAGGCGACATTAGTCAAGAAGGTGTTGACTTCATTTTTATGATTACGGGTTAAATTTGTGCTTTATAAGAATTTTAATGATATTCACCAAGACTGGAATTGAAAGCATTTTTCAAAATCTGGCATTTTTCTAACTAAGAGCATGAAATATGTTCAAAATGTATATTCCAATATCTTGTCATTTTAGAACCTTGAAAGATTGTGGTTAATAATTTGGAAATCGACAATGGCATAAGAACTCGATGTTTCTCTAGAAAAATCTATTTTGGATGAAGCTATATATAGCTAATTTACATTTCTTTAACATTATTTCAATAGATTTTTTCAAGAAAAACGTAAAAAAGAGGGTTTTGTTATTTTTGTCTTCAAATTAGCTTCAAACTTAAAAATAGTTTCGAATTACTTTTCAAAAATAACAGATTTGAAAATCAATACCTTTTAATACCAGTGCTGAATCAATGCTGAGTGGGTGCTGAAAAGTTGAACTTTTCAACACTTTGATTTGATTTGATGGGATAACCAACAGGGCCACAAGGATGACCTATGTAGCGGTTGCCTAGAATTGCAGTGGCTCAGACTTAAAAGAAGCATCTTCAAATTACTGCCGTATAAAGGGCCAAAAGGGGGTGGTTGGACGCGAACAAGCAAAATCACTCACGGTGTCCTCAGGGGAAGAGAATCTCCTTCCGACAGTAACCTCCAATAACTCCGAAAAAAGTCTGACAAAGCTGAAAAACAGGGCTCGCACCCTGTTGGGGGCCTAAAAGGGCGCGGCAGACAGCTGGAAACTGACAGAAGTCAATAAGTGCAGTAATTAGACAATCTTTAAGAATTGTTCAATTAATACACTATTTTCCCCTTGCGACGTAGTTCTGGTCTTCCACTATCCACATCCAGTCTCCGCCACTACAGCATACTGTCCACTGCCCTGATGCTCCCTCCCCAATCCCCGGCTTTGATTCTAACTACTGATGAAAAGGAAAATCATAGATGAGAAAAGGTCAATGCGGATGGACAGCAAATCGAGCTCAGTATCCCCTCACAAAGACTGGCAGTAAGTGTGAAAAAGACAGTGAAAAATATGAAGAAATGCAGAAAAATGAAAAGATAGTATGTCAATGCGGATGGATCGATGATCCCCCCACAATGACAAAAAAGAGACAGAAGATAGGAAGAGCAAAAGAAGAACAGAAAATCAAGAATAAGAAATAGTCAATGCAGATGAATAGCAAACTAAACTCAATATTACTTAAATACTTTAAATACTTTAAATACTTTAAATACTTTAAAGACTTTAAATACTTTAAATACTTTAAATACTTTTTATACATTAAATACTTTAAATACTTTAAATACTTTAAATACTTCAAATACTATAAATAATTTAAATACTTTAAATACTATAAATACTTTAAATACTTTAAATACTTTAAATACTTTAAAAACATTAAATGGGCAATTCTCCGCCAACTCACACAGCAGTTGCCCCGACCCCTCTTCGATTTGCGTGAAACTTTGTCCTAAGGGGTAACTTTTGTACCTGATCACGAAACCGAGGTCCGTTTTTTGATATCTCGTGACGGAGGGGCAGTACGACCCCTTCCATTTTCGAACATGTGAAAAAAAAAGGTGTTTTTCAATAATTTGTAGCCTGAAACGGTGATGAGATAGAAATTTGGTGTCAAAGGGACTTTTGTGTAAAATTAGACGCCCGATTTGATGGCGTACTCAGAATTCCGAATAAACGTATTTTTCATCGAAAAAAATACTAAAAAAGTTTTAAAAATTCTCCCATTTTCCGTTACTCGACTGTAAAAAATTTTGGAACATGTCATTTTATGGGAAATTTAATGTACTTTTTCGAATCTACATTGTCCCAGAAGGGTCATTTTTTCATTTAGAACAAAATTTTTCATTTTAAAATTTCGTGTTTTTTCTAATTTTGCAGGGTTATTTTTTAGAGTGTAACAATGTTCTACAAAGTTGTAGAGCAGACAATTACAAAAAAAATGATGCATAGACATAAGGAGTTTGCTAATAAACATCACGAGTTATTGCGATTTTACGAAAAAAAGTTTTGAAAAAGTTGGTCGTCATCGATCATGGCCATTCATGGTCACCCGCGACAGACACGGACGACGAAACAAAGAGAAACGCAAAAAGTAACTTTTTCAAAACTTTTTTTTCGTAAAATCGCGATAACTCGTGATGTTTATAAGCAAACCCCTTATGTCTATATATCAAAATTTTTGTAATTGTCTGCTCTACAACTTTGTAGAACATTGTTACACTCTAAAAAATAACCCTGCAAAGTAAAAAAAAACACGAAATTTTAAAATGAAAAATTGTTCTAAATGAAAAAATTACCCTTCTGGGACAATGTAGATTCGAAAAGTACATTAAATTTCCCATAAAATGACATGTTCCAAAATTTTTTACAGTCGAGTAACGGAAAATGGGAGAATTTTTAAAACTTTTTTAGTGTTTTTTTTCGATGAAAAATACGTTTATTCGGAATTCTGAGTACGCCATCAAATCGGGCGTCTAATTTTACACAAAAGTCCCTTTGACACCAAATTTCTATCTCATCACCGTTTCAGGCTGCAAATTATTGAAAAACACCTCTTTTTTCACATGTTCAAAAATGGAAGGGGTCGTACCACCCCTCCGTCACGAGATATCAAAAAACGGACCTCGGTTTCGTGATCAGGGACAAAAGTTACCCCTTAGGACAAAGTTTCACGCAAATCGAAGAGGGGTCGGGGCAACTTTTCCCGATTTCGTGTGAGTTGGTAGAGAATTACCCAAATACTTTAAATACTTTAAATACTTTTATTACTTTTAATACTCCAAAAACATTAACTAGTATTTAAACGAAGCAAGTCCGTCCCATATGTAATTTCGTCAATTTTGAGGTAATGATGCAGTTCGAAATCATGTAAACTATCAGAAAACCCAATAAAATGTAACACTTTGTTCTAGAAAAAAGTTGAACTTTTCAACACTTGTATCGAAAAAAAAAATCATTTTACATATTGTTTTGTTTTAAACGGTGTATTTAATTATTACATGAATGTTTGACATAAAATTCTATACAAAAAGCGTTTTTCGGAATTACAAAAAATTGCAAAACTTGATTTTTTAGCACTTGTCGTATAAATGTAAATGTGAAAATATCTTGTTTTCGAAACTTGTTGCATAAACTACTATTTTCAACCCATATTATTTTTGGAAGAGAAAATTTGGCAGTTTTGTCGTGCAAGAATTACACGACGGAATCGCAAAAAATAAGTTATTTTTTGTAAAACAAACAATATTTTACTTTAAATTATAATTTTCTATTGAATGGAATGATTTTGTTGCCATTTTGTCATTTTTGTTGTAATATCTGATTTTCTATTGAAATTAAATGAATTGATTTATTTCTGCTTTTTCAAATATTTACTTTACTAACTGTATTTTATATTATTTTTTCAAAGATTTTTCACTGTCAGTTTGCTAACCTTGATCATGTATCGACCAAATATAGAAAATTTAAGCAAATTTGCTTCCCATGCTAGATAAGACACCATTTTCTAATTCGTGATAAAATGAGCAAACATCACCGGAGATCGGGAGAGAGTGCAACTAATGTTCGATAATGGACTTTAACACACCTCATCCTAATTTCCATTCCACCGCATCAATCGAATCGAAATTCTACAAAGACCAAACAACAAAAAACGAAAGCCGCCCGGCCGGGAATCCGAAATGGATTTTTCGCGAGCGCATTTCCATACTAACGCGGTTGCGGGCGGTCTTTCCGTGGAGGGAAAATGCGCGCAAATGCAAATATGTATGCTAATCGAATATCCACACAGCTTCGAAAGTGACCCTGAAAACGGGCCCGGACCGGCTTAAGTAAAGAAAGATTTTCACTTTCGCGAATTGATCGATTCGAGTCGAACTCGGCCCGATATCGGAATTAAGCCCATCATTCGGCTAATTAATCGGGCAGCTTTCAAGCTTGGTAATTAATCGTAGTTGCTTTTTTTCGAAGATTTGCTCGCGGATTTTCCGCGTGCTGGGAATTATCAAAAGAAGGTCAAAGTTGCCGTTGATAATGGGTTGAAAATTAAAACGATTTGAGTAGTTTTAAGCGTGCGTGTACGAAGCTGTCAAAACAATGCACGCTTACAGAAACGTGCTCAAAGTTGGGTTACAGCATGATTAAAAAAAAGTAGTTTTAATCCCGCGTGTAAGATTATGTCAAAACAATACACGGTTAATTATTTTTACCCAATGTTGAGTTGATTGAAAACATTCGAGCAAAACTTTCTACAAAACGCCTTCAAATAACTCCAAATCGAAACGTCCCCCATTCTTCTTAGAAAAATTGATTAATGACTGCCCCCAGGGCAAGATAAACGGAACCGGGCGAGGGGTCAGCCACTAAAAACCGATCTCCGAAAACCCTTGAGGCAGGGCTTAATGACAATCCAACCTCGCCGCAATCGGTCAGCCGTCATTAGCCGGAGATGCAATCAGCAGCTGATCGTTTAAAAAACAAAAATCGACGTTGCACACAAGTCAAATAAGGAGGCGGAAGAGGGAGCGAAAGTTTCTTATAAATTGGGAATCCAGTTCAGAGATTACGGTGGTTTGACCTGAATTCTTCTTCCGACTCGTGAAAGGTTCCAACGCCAACGCGCTGCGTCACCTTAAGGTCACACCTTGAGATCGCGCATCGTTTGTCTTGCTCAAAGTGGGTGTCAAAAGAGGTGCGTTAGTGGATGAGTTGTCATTATTTTGTCGTTAACTGTCAGTTGCACGAAAAATGATGCATTTATCTAACTTGATTCCAATAGCAAAATTTTACGAAATATTTAATTCATTTTTGATTGTCAAAAGATGATAAACGATTTGTAAACAAACCGTTGTCACTTATTGGGCTCACTGTAAACATAAACAACGCAGCTTGCAATGCATCTCTTCAATTTTCGTCAAAACAGAACCTACTCAGAAATGAGTAAGTGGGGAATCTGTCAGATTTGATTGATTTTCACTCAGTTGAATTTAACTCATTTTTAGTTGAATTCTGAGTGGAATTATTTCTACTCTGACAGATGCCCTATTTACTCATTTCTGAGTAGGTTCGGTTTTGATGAAAACTGAGAGATTTTTAACGTGAGTGTGGGTTAGCAGAGCTGTCAGCTTTTACACGCTCACACAAGGTTGCACTTTTTTCTTGTCTATAATTTAATGGCATTTGGCATATCACAACTTTCATAAATAAGAGGCTCGTTAGAGAGTTTCAAAAACGTGCCAGTGCTGTCAGTTTTCTGAAATCACCCAGTTTATCGCACCTCAAAATTCCCAAAAAATCTTCCCAGGGTACTCCAAGGGTCCGAAAACACCAGCTCTTTCCCATATCCATCGTCGAGAGCTTCTCCAAACAAACTCGACGGTGGCGCCTCCTTTGCAGGTTAGAACACGGGTTCACAATAATAAAGCCCATGTTCGCGAGGGATAATGACGATTCCTCGTTGGCAGGTTGTGTTTTTTTGGACCGCACACAAGTTTATTTTCATTCCAGCAAAAGTTCCGAAATGTTTAAACGCGAAATTAAGACGTTATGCCCCGTTATGGGCTCTCTCTCTCTCGCTTCTTTTCTTCGTGTAATCTGCTTATAAAAGCCCAAACAAAGCGCGCGCACCCGTCAAGTGGCTTGTTTGTTTTAAGCAGTTTAGAGTGTAGAGGAGAGGGCCGGATCGCGTTCTGGAGAACCTCGCCGCTACGATCGCTCTAATGAGGGCTCTAATGGCGAGGCAAATTAAGAGTTTTTTTTTGCTCAGAATGATTAGGCTGAGTGGAGCAGATTAGGAGTTCATTAGGCATTCTGATTGATTATGGCCCGGTGGATCATGTTGCTTTGGGAATAATTGGGCTAAGGTGTGGAAAAACGATTACGAAATCAGTTTGGGAAGGTCGGTGGATCATAATCACGGGGAAAATTATATTATCAACACTTGTTTTTGTATGATTAATTTAGGTAATTTTTCAGAAACCGTTTTTTTATCATGCCTTGTTTTCGTTCATTAATTCATTCATGACATTAGGTGGAATTAATCTTACAAATGTTGATATTTTGATAATCGTGTATTGTGGATTGCAAAGCTGTCATAAATCGTCGTCATAACACATTTAAAATATGTTTTATCATGAATTATGATCATTTTGTCACTGCTCAAATCTAGTTTGTTTTGATTTGGCGTGTGATACAAAATTCGCATCCATGAGGCTTTCTAGTCAGATATTTACCAACACAATCAAAGTATGTTTACATGGCAGCTGGGAGTTCGTTTGCATCAGATTTGCTATCTCTTTCTAGCAAAGGTTTTTTTTTGTCAGGCGACTTCGAGCTGTTGTGTGAGCCGACATGTTTCGCAGGGGTGTGACAGCTCGAGCTTGATCATTGTTTTTATCAGGACACTGTGACGAAAAGTTCTTCACTTTGGGTTTGGGTTACTTGCTCAGATATCATATATGAGAGAATTTCAATCTAAATCTGAATGAAGTTTACCCAAATTTGAGTGAAATTCACCAAGATCTGACATTTGTCCCATAACACTAACAGGGCTTCGAAGTCGGAGCTTGAATCGGAGCCAGATACGGTGGTGTCTGGTCTTTTTTGAGGATCTGGAGTCGAAGTTGGAGTCGGAGTCACCAATTTCTGAAAAGCTGGAGTCAGAGTCGCTAATTCTTTAGCAGCTGGAGTCGGAGTCGGCTTATTTTCAACAATTGTGTAAGGGAGTTGTTGTCACAGTCGGAGTCCGTGGAGTCGGAGTCGAGTTTCTGAATCTCGAAAAGCCGAGTTCTGAAGCTGAAATCCGAGTCGCTACAAAAGCTACATGACCCAGCAGCCTTGGCTCACTTGGATCCCTAATATTGGTTTGGTCGAGATCTGACAGCTTTAATTTGATGACCTGTCAAAATGGATGACTTTCGCTACTGGCAAAAATTGCATCGCAAAAATCTGTTATTCCTGTACCGTTCGAACGCTTCACAAACCAAGCCAAACACCGTACAATGGGCCAGTTCTTAATTGTTTTCCCTCCAGAGGCAGGTACAGAATAAATATCTGTTAAATTCCTCCATTTAAGGCCCCAAATTAAATCAACATGCCCACACAAACACTCACACGCTCCCGGTAAACAATTGGAAAACACCAATTTCACGCCTCCACGACTCAGTCTCAATCTAGCCCAGAAAGCAACGGACCTCCCCCGACGAGGCTCTCCAGATCTTCGCGGATCGTTTCCGCACCGCCGAATTTCGATGCTAATTCTAATTCCGCGGTTCCGTTCGATTGAATGGCGTCAGAGAAAGAGTAGAGTAGAGAGAAAAAAACGGTACCTAACCTAACATTGCCTTGCGGCGATCGAGAATCGTTTTCCACTTTGGGGGGAAGGTGCTAATGGCTTCCGATTACGATCTTCGATTTCGCCGATATTAGTTTTGGAAACGATCGCGATCGTTGGCACAGGTGTGGAGTCGAGTGATCCTTGCGTTATTAGTGTAGTACACGATCTTCTCACCGATGAGGGCGCCACTTGACAGCGCGCGCACTCGTGGTGCGGCATTTGTTTGTTTACATTGCAGCGTGGAATTCCCACCGGCGGAGAGGGTTCTGGATACATCGTGTTGTTGTTTCTCTTGGAATTCCTCTGTTTGTGGCCGCTAATGAGGCCACGACAGCTGCTCAAATTTGGGTAGAATCCATCAATCACCGTCGGTTATGGAATTTTTAAGATCATGTAACAAAAACAACTCACGAGTATTTATCAACTTCTTTGGGTTTTTTTCGTTAGAATATCTGGCAACACTGGTATGTTTCGATTGACTCTACACTGTTGATTAGAATTACCCATTTTGACCTTTCAATGACGGTGAAATGTTGTGACAACCGCAAGCGTGAATCCGAGTTGCCAGTTTTCACTTTCTCAATTCAATTGTCACATTTGACAGTACACTTTTATGACAGTTCACCGAACAATGGGAACGCGTGACTAAATTGCAACCCACTTCAGTCGGAAGAACTTTCAAGCGGACAAATTTTACGACCTTTTCAATATTTTGGGTACAATTTTCCCCGACCAAAAAAGGAAGGCCAGAAATTACGAAACGCTTTAGTGCCCATAAAAGTTGTGTGTGTGTGAGCGACTCTCACAGCTTATGAGTTCATAAATTATCAAATAAACCGGCAGTGAAATGCCAAAAAAGACAGAAAAACAAAAACGCTCGCCTAAGATCGTGACTTACCGGCGTACCCGGCAATAGTGGAGGCACTTTCTATTTTGTTTTATGACTTTTACGACCTGCGGTTCGCTGAATTTGGTTGGGCGCGCGGGCGCGCACACAGGAAGAGAGTGTGTGATTTTAATTTTCGTTTTGTTTTTTGGAGGTTATGGTTTTATGACGTTTGGATTCCCGCCGAAAGAAAGAGCCATTTAGTTAGGGGTCATTGACTACGGAGTGGAATTGCAGCGCCGCGTTGCGGCTGCGAAGCGAACTAATGTAGTTTAGTCATTTTCTTTTGAAAAAACACTTACCGCAGAAGGGAATCCCCTCGGGGATCCACTGGCCGTTGTCGCAGACCCGGCGGGCTGGTCCGAGCAGCTCGAAGCCCCGCTCGCACGAGTAGGACGCGACGGCGCCGTTTGGCAGGGATTCGTCCGTGAACTGGACCGTGCTGTGGGCTGGGGCGCCCGGAAATTTGCAACCTCCACCACCGGCGGGCGCTACCTGTGGGGATGCCGTGGGTTGTTCTGGAAGAGGAAAGAGAGAAAATTGTTGGTTAGAAGCAGGCAAGGTTATCTGACATCTGTCAAAATTGGTGATGCCGAAATGTTGTCAAATACACGCCAGCGGAAATTGCCTTAAAACGCGGTAAAAATCTCTGTTTATCTTTGCATTTATGCACTCGTTTTGATAAAGTAAACAAAACAATTTAAAAAAGCGAAAAGGGTTTGTCAGCAATCAGTGCATCTTCCTTACACTAGATGTAAATATTTACTTTTATGATACAGTGTTTACGTTAAAAAGTTTTTTTTTAAACAAATGTGTAGAACAGGGCTGCCAGCTAACTAGTTTATTAACTATTTTTTTTATTTAAGAGATTAGTGTTTCGGCTTGAGAAATAATTCAATTTGACAGCAGTGCTACCAGTATAACAGATATGTTTTAAACAAAGTGGTGAATTAGTGAAATCAACGTCAGTATTCAGTTCAAATGTTTGCAAAATTAACCAATAGAGATCACACTAAACCTTGCAAAAATTTATTTTCTTTTCAAGATTTTGCGCACAGATTAGAGCGCGATAATCAAAATGATGATGATGATGATGATGATGCCGGTAATGGGGGTCCAACCGTTTACGACCACTTGTGAGTGGCTTCTTCGTTGGTTTGGGAGGCTTTGAGCCCTCAGATTCGGCGGTTTTGAGGGTACGGAAGTGGCTTATCGTTCAGAAAGAGGAGGCTTCTCTCTTTAATTGAAATGTGTTGTAAACTGCTACCAGGCTTTTAAAAGAAGTTACTTTTTGCTTGTCATGTTTTTATGGTACCATTTCATATTTGAAGTTTTTAGGGAGAATCGTATTGATCTTTTTAAAATAAGATTTTTAGCAGTTGCCACTATTATCAGAAATGTGTTCTAAAATTGGTAGGGTGTTGGCCATGAATAACGTGATGTCGCTCCAAATTTATATAAATTAGATCGGATGTGAATTCTTACCTAATTAAGGCATTACCTTTCCTTATATCTTTCTATTAGCACCTATTCTTCAATCAGATTTCAAAAACCAAAGAAAAAACCCAGAAACCACTAATTTCCCAATAATTTCCGCACACTTTTCGCACAACTTCCCCAATTTTCAAAAGGGCCCGCAAAATCAGGGAAGGAAATGGGAAAAATACCTTCGCACCAACAGCAGCAAAAAATGGGGAAAGCAAAAGCTCCAAATTCTAATTATTAAATCACGAGCCCTCTAATTCACCCCTCTCTCTCGCAGAGAAGAAGCCCTCTTGGGCGCCAGCCCGGAACTAGCGGCTACTCATTTTGATTAAATCTGCCCAAAATGATGGTGGTTATTTTGAAATCAGAAAGAGAGAAGGTTTTCCACTTCTTTTTTCCATTTGATTTCGACTGTTTGTTCCTTTTTCTCTTTTCGAACTCCAGCGTAAAATTATTAGCCGAAAATTGTAACCAATTTAAGCAAACACGCCTCAATTTCCCCTCTCTCTCTATTGCTTGTTGCTCTCGCTCTCTCGCTCTTTCTCTTTTTCGAGCTTTTTTTGGGGGAGACCAATCAATTGGGTCGAAAATAGGTGCTACTTTGGGTGAAACTTTTTTTTCGGGGAAATGGCACCTCAGTTTAAAAGTGGAAAATTTTTAGGAAGAAGAAGAAGAAGAAAAAAATGGGTTTGAAAATAATACACGCCGTAAGAGAGCCCCGGTTGAAAGGAGGAAATCAATTAGGAAGGGCTTTAAATCTATTTTACCACTGCCGGCAGGTGCCAGAGCTGGGGCTTGACGTGAAAGTGATTTTTTCAGAGTGTGGAGGCGGTAAAAAGGGTTTATTGGATGCTTTGGAATGGATTTTATTCATAAAAGCGACAAAGACTGCGGTTAAAGAGATCGAAGCTATTAGATAAAATACATGAAAATGATTCTTGGATTGAACATGTTTTGAACAGGTCGACGCTGTCGTGCTACAGAGCGGATTCGTTAACTCGAATTCCACTACTCCGAATGTGCGCTAATTCGAATACATTCGACCGTCAAAACCAGTTGTCAAACTGATGTTGACGTTTCAACATTATTGTTCGGCAATTTTCGAATACGTGGTTTCAAGCTTTTGACAGCTGTCAGTCGTTCCAATTAGCGAATTTGGATTCGCTCATACGAATGCAGTTCCATTCGAATTAGCGAATTCGCGCTGTATCTTGTCGCACCCGTCATTTTGACGTTCCGAGAGGAACGCTTTTTAATGTTTACCTTGAATAAACAAAAACTAGAGCTCGCATTGTAAACAATAACAAAGAAGTGGCCAAAATGCAAGGAGTTTTTTTTCTCGGTTTTTATTGAATATCTGAGAATTGAAATCGAATTTTAAGGATCTGTGAAAGTCAAAAGTTGAGGCATTGTGAGCTGCACGAAATGGCGTTCTTTATTCAATTTGTTTTCAGTATCATTTGTTTTTTTTTTGTTTTTTCTTAGTTTCATGATTAATTTATTTGAGTTTATTTATATTTTTAATGATCTTTTAGCTTATTTTTGATTTCTAAAGGTTTTTTTTTGTTTTGAAATTTCAACAGCTTCATAAATGATATCTATTTTCGAAGCTACAATTAACTTTTTATTTTCATTATTTTTCTCTGAAAGCCAACAAACTTGTTGACATCGTGTTCAAATATTTTTGAGTACTTTTCAACTTTAAAAATGTACACACACAAAAATATTATGGTAATGACAAAAGTAACTTACTTTTGAATTAAAAAGTGGTTAAAATTTGCTACATTAAAAGTTTTTTTTCTTGTTTTGAAAATAAAAACTTTTTCTGCTACAGTTTTTGAAAATCTCATTGCTAACTGATTTAAAAGTTTTTACTTTAAATTCGACTGTATAATTTCTTTCATTTTGTCGTTCTCGTGTAACCGTATACGCCTAAGTCCAAAATGTAAACAAACGTTTAGGTGATTCGGGTGGTTAGTGAGTGGTGGTCCACGACGTCAATCAAAACAGAACGCGTCCGCAGCCAGGACTTGGACGCGGATACCTTCGAAGGAGGATGGTGCGGGTGCGGGACAATGTTAGGAATTAGAGGAAAAAATAAGAGGTTTTCAAAAGGATAAGGCCAGCTTCCTGCCGGATCTGCAGTTGTTTGACGACCGAAATGGGCAAGAGGAAGCTTGGGTGTTTGATGGCGTTTGTGTTTGATTTTGTTTGTTTTTGTAGGACGCCGTTCATGCGGATGTGAATTTTCGCCGGTTATATTCAGTGGTGTTGGCCCGGGGTGGGTAGACGAGATTGAAGGTGAAGCAGATTTCAATTCGCTTTTTGAACAAGTACGATAAAGTTAATTTTAACGGTGAGGTGAAGGATCCGACGCAAGAGGAATACGACGAGAAGCGGCATAATCGGAGGTGGTCAGCGCGGATGTTGCACTCGGTGCCGGCGGTTTACGACCATTAGCAGCATTATGTGCCGGAAGTGATGACGGGTCAGTGTGGGATGTCCTGAGGGTCCGCAGTCCATTTCTCGTTACGGGACATGTTTGATGAGTATTACCTAAACATCCGGAAGAACAGTTTGCACCAGTTCTGGAAAGACCGTCTGTACAAAAGCCGCAGGTCCTGGAGCTGTCGTAATCGGATTACTTCCAGAGGTTGGAGCGAGATTCGACGAACCTGATCAAGAACATCTACTTGGAATACCGAAGAAGTCACCGGTGAGTATTGAAAATGTGTTCAGTGTCTACCCAATTTAATTTACTTTCAAACTCTTTCAGCTACTCCCGCCCGCAAACGCTCAACTCGCGACGGCGCAGCTTCAGCCGGATGAACTGGCAACATCTGTGTCATTCTCGAAGGAGGACGAAGTGATCGGGAACTATCCGTTCAGGCGCTTCACTTCCCAGCCGGAAAACGTCGACTTCCCTACCCGAATCAACAACCAATGGCTTACTCCTCCAAGCCTGTCCAGATGATGGCCGGCAACGAGATCGCCCTGTTCTCTACATCGCTATCGAGCTCCAAAATGAAGAGCGCGATGTTGTGCCCTACGAAACGACCATCCGTAATCTTCTCAGCATGGGGCCTTCGGACGTGGAAGTTAGCCAACCATAAGCAGATGCGTTAAATACAACAAAAAAACGAAAACATACTGTTTTAATATTAAAATATCGAAATAAAATCCATCACATTTTTCGAAAATCATCACTGTAATGTTAAATGTTATTTATTCTTGCCATAAAAAGTTTTTTCTTATATGAAAAGTAAAAAACTTTTACCGATACAACGATTTTGTTCCAGAAATGCATGATAGTACAGGGTGGCCACCTCGGGAAAAAACCGGGAAAACCGGGAAAAAACCGGGATTTTTATCTACCGGGAGAAAACCGGGAAAAACTCGGGAATTCGACCGACAAACCGGGAAAATATTTTAAGTTTCGTTAAAATTTGACAAAAGCCTCTTTAATGTATTCAATATGTTCTTTTCTCAATAAGAATATTATTCCTGTTATTCTAAATGAAGAATTCGCGAAATCTATGTTTGAATTTGTGTGATAGACCCATGCTTCTTGGCTATGGATTTTTTTCTGTTGTATCCTATGATACTTTTACCAGGCGAATTTGTTTTTTTGAATAAAGCAAAATGTTTGCTCTACCAGCGGTTCTCAACCTGGGGTACATGAACCCCTGGGGATACCACGAGCGGTCTCAGCGGGTCCGGAAGACAAACCCCGTAATGGCGGACATTTACCCCATCTTTGCTAAAATATTAGTTTTGCATAAAATTAAAATTGGGATTTTTTTGTAAGTGGAAAATATGGATATCATGGTACGAAAACAACATTACAGTAAATATCTCTCTAAATTTAAAGATCAAAACTTTTCCTTCAAATTGTCACACAAAATACACTCTTTTAAAATATTTTTCTTGGTCTGTGTCTCAGCAACAAAAGAATGGATCAAAAATGTTCAAAAAAGAATGCTGTACGAATTTTCTCAACCATTTGATTTTTTAGAGATAAAATAGAATTATTTTTTAATTGAAAATAGCTACAACTTCAAAAAAATATGTGTAGTATGTTTAAATCTAAAAAAAAATCAATGAACAAGCCATAGTCTCAACATTTTAATGCAAAAAGTGTTAAAAAAATGCATTTTACGCTAGTTCAGTTGTTTTGCAATCATTAGTCTTCAAAAAATGTAAGATTTGACGAAAACAAAAAAAATTAACGAAAAAAAAAACTAAAGATCAAAAATTTTCAAAAATTCAAGAGATTATCAAATCAACCCAAACATGCTTAAAAATGATTCAAGACGCAAGGGAATGCATTTTAAATTGATTTCAGCTGATTGCACTTAAATTTCCATTGAGATTTTGATGTTTTTTGAAAAAAAAATAATAATTTTTTGTCCTCTGATTTTTCGGGGCAACAAAAACTTTAAATAAAATGTGTACCCGCCTTATGTGTTGTTGAAAAAATCACAGCACGATAATTTTTTAATTGTTTTTACCATTATGTGTTTTGGGTTTTTCAGAAAGTATTTTTTATTAAAATTATTCTAAAAAGAAAGTTTCAAGGTATCGATTTTTTTTACATTTGTATGGCACTTTTCCTGCGCTGCTGCCAAAGTGTATACATTTTTGTTTGGACTAATGATGCAAAAAGACTTTTTTGGTTAAAAAGAAAGTACTCACATAATTTAAAAAAAATCACAGAACTTGATAATTCTTAGAAGAGTTGTTCTTTTTGAATTCATAAAACCTTTTTTCAAAGAAAATTCACGAGCATTTACATCAATGTTGATAACAATATATTTTTGTAAATCTATTTTACAAAATTAATAAATTCTATTTATTGTTTATCTTATTTAAAAAATAAAAACGACTTTTGATGAAACAACCCAATAATTTGAAAATTAGAGGTTTGATTGATAACAGATAAAAACGGCTTCGTTTACAACTTACTTACTTTTTACTCAAGATTTGAAAGTTTTCTTGAGGAATTCAAACTTTGAACCAAATGTATACGTTCAAAAAGTATGATGATATTAACGTTAGCCTAAAAAACATTGTAATTTGGTTTAAAAACATTCCGGAAAATTCCTTCTGGTCTCGGGAGAAAACCGGGAAAAACCCGGGAAATTGAAAATCGAAATCTGGTGGCCACCCTGTGATAGTATCAAAAACTTTCCAACTTTTAAATTAAAAAGTTTGAACGTTCTAAGAATATTCACCAACGAGTACTTTTAATCCAACGAACGATCTTTTTAAATTTAGAGTATTTTTTCTTTGTGTGTATAATTTGAATTTTTTTATAGAAGTCCTAAAATTTGTTATTATTTACGTCGTTTTATAGTTTTTGTAGCTTCTTCATCAAATCAATTCTCGAGAAATATTAATTGGACAAATTTGCAAAGAATATGGACGATCGATTTTCGACGCCCGATCGATTGACGTTGACAGAATTTGTCTAGCTCCAATATTCGAATTTTTTTGTTAGATTTTTTTTAATATTTCAGGAATGATGTAATTTTTTATTGCATTTTTTTTTAATCTTTGATCAAGGAAATTAGGGTTTAAAAGTGCAGCTTTGTAAGCTAGATTACAATAACTATTCATGTTTCCAGATGTGTTTTCCCAAATTTTGTTATCCATTCAAAATAATATGCTCATGTTTGTTTATAACCTAGCTTAAGGGTGAATCACTTGAAGATCGTTCTTATGAATCGTTCAAAATTGGACTAATTTTTATAACAATTTTTGTCAATTGATAATCAAATTATCCAAGCCCTGTTCTAGTTTTTCAGTTTCAAGTTGTTTCTTATTTTCAAAGTTTCTAGACATAAAGTTAAACATTAAATTCAAACAAAAAAAATTAATCATATTTTTATTTGTAGACAAATTTGCCAATAAATACATAAATTATCTAAAATCATTTCCCTAAAATCCCACCCAATTCAAGTGTCTAATTCCACATTCTTTCAAATGCAATCACAAGTAAAATCCAAATCAATTTGCATTTATAATTTTGTCTTCGCATCTGGACTCATTTATTTTTATTCAATGTTAGTCTGAAAATCAACTCACAACTCAACACCTTCTCTCACCCAGCCAAAACGTGGAGCCAAAAAGTAAATCAACCATATTTCATGCCAGATCATGCCACACCTGATTTCAACAGCTAAACACGTACCAAACACTTCTTTGCTCCTCCACGCATAATCTCCATCTGCTTAAAACGAGAAAAGCAGCAAAAAAAAAACATCCAAATAAACATGTTTATTTATTCAATGAATTCCACGCCGTTGGCCGCGATTCCCAGCGTTTTCTTCCCCAAGTTCTTATTCACCCTCTTGGTTGTTCATGTTTTCCCTCGCAACCATTTCGGATATGGTACAAAATTAACAGTTCTTCCCCTTAAATTGGATGCTGCTCTGCCCGGAGAAGACACCCCGAAAAATATGTTCTCTTCATACGATAACGATCGGCTCATCATCAAAACGAAAAATCTCAAATTTAGAGATAGAAAAAAAAACTGAGAAGAGAGCCTCTTCACCTACTTCTTCGATTCGCTGGGCAAGGGGACCCCTCGACCTGCCGGTAACGGAATTCGATTAAATCCAGAAAGGAGGAGAGGGGGGAATAAAATAAAAAAAGATTTACGCAAAATCAGGTCCGTTCCAACCCTCTTTCCACACCTGCCCACCGGGAAGCCAGTTATTGAGTTGGGCGAGCACGGTGGAGCAGAACCGTATGAGTTTAAACTTTTTTTCTCTCTTTACTTTTTCTTTCACCTGTTCGGGGGATTCCCGTTTAAATGGTGTATGGGGCGAGACAGGGGTTCTCTAAACAGAGTGTAGTAGAGATTTAAATGGAATTTGATAAAAAATTAAAGTCCAACATTTTTAATGTTTATATCAGAACCAAACTAATTATTGTCGACTGGATTAAATATGGATAGTGATGTTATAGTTCAATTTTAAGGTTCGTATTTTCCATCCCAAAGCTAGATTCCAAATTTTGATCTGACAACGGGAACCGTTCCACTTGAGCCCTTGAAGTTTTTTTTTGAAAAATCTTCAACATGTATGGAGAGAAACAACTCTTTCAGTTTTTGGCCTCTGGAAGCCTCGCAAAGTAGGGTATTTTCAGAAGCTAATAACTTTGTAGGGTTAAATCCTTAAAATGCGATGTCTTCCAGAAAGTTGTTAAAACTATTATTTAAAATTTTAGACCGAAAATTGATAAAGATCTTGGGGTGTTTTCCTTTTTTCCGATAGTATGAGAGAAGAGTTCTTATTCAAATAAAAAAAAAAAAAAACAAAAATGGGACAAAAAAACCAGGGGACAAAAAAGTTTTTTTTTTAAATAGTTAAAATTGGATATTTGTGCAAAAAACTGAAATCCATTCAAAATTAACTCACCTACGTTAAGAATTCTTCAGCATGTTAAGGTAAATTTAAAACTCTTTTGAATTTTGATATATTTTCGATGTACAAAACAGATGATTAACTTTTGCCAATAGTTTTTTCATTGAAATGTTGAAATTCTGGTCCTTCCTCTCTCGATCCTCGATGTAAACTTCAAAAAATATTTGCAACAGCCTGACTGAAATTACGAAAATATAGATTACAGTCAAGACTCGATTATCTGAAGGCCTCGGAAAAATTTCACTTAATCGAATCAGGAAATTTTTTTTTCGTTGTCTCATTTTTTATGGTCGAGCTTAAGTATGAGTGTAACTAAAATGGCTTTTTGGTGGGCAATCAGGGGTTTGTTCCGGTCGGCATACTGAGCCCAAATCCCAAATACAATCAAACCCCGATGGTTTGACACCAACTGTTGTCAATCGAAGGGGGTCACTTTTTATTTAGACGCCCCCTTTTATACGGAGTTCACACACACTACTGAATGTTTGTTTTGATAGTGTTCGTGAGCACCGTGTAAAAAGTGACAGTTCGTCACTTTTAAGTTTGACTTTGACCAACCAACGGGGTACAAACTGAAAATGTGTCAATCGAAAAACTGACCAACCACCAGGTGTTGAGTGTGTGAGCTTGATTGGACGTAACAGGCACTTTGCATTTGAATTTTAAAAGGGATTTAACCTGTAAGAAAAAAGTTTTCAGAAATAACAAAAATTAGATCCTTGCGCATCTTTTGGTATATATAACATTGAAGTTTGGATCACCCTGGAGCACGGTCACACCTTCAAAGTTTGTTTTTTTTTCGAAAAATCAGCCCCGGAAAAATCAGATGGCGTCTCCGGCGTCGCGAGGTGCGACGCATATCTTTTTTGCCGAGGCCGATTTTCGAAAAAATGCCAAACTTAGAAGGTCTGTACCGAGCTCCAGGGTGATCCAAACTTCAATGTTATGTATCAAAAGATGCGCAAGGATTTAGCCTACGTTTTAGTGGCCAAAGTGCCCTAAAAAAATATTATTTTTTTTCGAAAAAATCTATTTTTACGGGTTAAATCTCATTTAAAATTAAAATTTAAAGCGCCAGCTCCTGTTACGTCCAATCAAGCTGATATTTGGGATTTGGGTTCAGTATGCCCACCGGAACAAACTCCCTGAATGACCGCCAAAAAGTCATTTTTGTTACACTCTAGTATGATCCATACACTTTGCATACACTACTCTAAAATGATTAAGAATGTTTAAATCAAAGATGGCGATGATAACATATTGTTAAATTGTATTTTTTTGATTTGAAAGGCAATGAAATATTCATATTTGACTAAAATTGCTTCGTAGAACTCGAGTTTAATGTTAAAACTAAAAAAAATGCGAAATTTTTTTTTGTCATGACTCGATTATCCGAATTTCCATAACAACCTTCAGATAATCGAGGCATTGAATAATCGAGTGTGGACTGTAATTATTTTTTTATTATTCTCAAAAAGTCATTATTTTTTCAATGAAAATCAATTCAAATCGGAAAACAGAATGCATTTCCGGATTCTTTGGACAATTTTTTATTAGAAGAAGGTAAAATTAGTTTCTTAATATTTGTGTCACAGTCCGAAAATATCTGCAAATTTATACGAATTCTTAGTAGAACAAATTTCATATTCAATTTAAAAACATTTGATTCGTGCTTCGTGTTCAGTTTGAAATTGCAATATACGTCTATATTTTTGTAATCAGAACATGTTTTTAAGAATTTTTAACAACATTCTAACTCTTGAAAAAATTTAACTAAAATGTTTATGTAATTTATTAAAATGCTTGTAAACTTAGTTTAGTGAATAATTTTCAATTTTCAATTCGGTTTTATTGGTGAATAATCAAGATACAATGAGTTATTTTGAAGTGCATAACAGAGTTTTGGAGTTCCTTACAGCTGTGTGTTGCATCATAATCCATTTAGGAACAATTATGTCTTTGACTAAGGCACTAGCAAGAGTAAGAAAAAACTATAAAAAAAACATACAGAATTTTTTAGTGAATAATAACATTGATTATTATTATTTTTCAAATAGTAAAATTTAGAAAATATGATAAATTAGCCAAAAAAAATGTTTTTGGATGTAAAATTGAATTTGAAATAAAATTGGGATTTTTTGATAAAATGCCAAATTTTCGAGTTGAAGCCACTTCTAGGTTAACAATTTTAGAAAAAGAAATGTCTTTTTTAAGGGTGCACAGCAACGAAGGAAGTTGTTGTCTTCTTATTCCAACATTGTCAAACTTACCCAACCAATCCTGTAACAACGGGATTGTAAAATTAGTCAAACTTTGTTGTAAATTACTTTGCGGACGGTACTTTAGGGGATGAATAAAAAAATATTTCGATAGTACCCGTAATTTTGAAGATACTAAAATGTCTGTAGCAAAAATCTGGGTGCAAAAGTTCTGGTTGATGTGCACCGTTAAGTGTCCATCTTTGTTGGCCCCTAGAAAAAGAGATAGCAGGAAAAATCTCTATAATTTATTTTTTTTGACAATGTTGATCCGTCCTTTAATTACTAAAATATGGCCTTGCATATAATTAAAATTACAAATCATGAGTTTTTTTTTCAAGGCAAAAAAAAATAAAACAAAATTTGGTCATAATACATCTGAGAATGGTGATGGATTATTTCAGGAATTTTACTCATTATTTATTTTTAATAACTAACCTTAAACCTGCCAAAATTGGTTTTTTCACACTGTGGGTTCATTCGGCTATCAATTTTCAAAAGGTCAAAATAATTAGATTGAAAAGATTTAATAAATGAAATTAGTGAAATTAAATGAAGGTTCCAAAAAGGTTCCAAATTAAATATTTATTTTTGATGTCTTTCTTTTGAAACAGTTTAGGCCTAACTATTAGGTGGCTTTTTATGTTTAATATGCAATCAAAGTTGAGTTTTAAGTATAAATTAACAATTATAAAAAAAATATGCTGACAATCTAAACAAAAGTTAAAAATTTCGAAACCCCTGACCCTCCCCGCGGCCGATCCATTAAATGTCTGCTCCCATATGGGAAGAGGCCGGCCGCCCAATTGGGAAGTGTTAGAACAGGTTAACTGCACTTGTTCCAATTATTTGAAGATGTTTTGGGGGGGTGCACCCCGGGAAGCCGGCGAGCTCCTGTTTTTTTTCTGTTCTTCCCGTTGAACGGGCGGGGAAAAAACAGGTGAGAGGTCGAATTTTGACCAATCATCCGGGAACCAACCGGCGCAGCAGCAGCATAATCAGCTCAAATTTTGTAGGTTACACAGGTGGATGCGCTGTTTAGCAGTTATTTCACCTACTTTTCCAGGGCGGAGAGTTGGCCGACTCTGAGTGAGCTTTATTTTTGCCACCATGTAATGGGTTTTTATGGGGAAGCGCCAACCAGCAGAAGAAATGAGGAAGAGAATTGATTTTGATGAGCTCATGTGTGTAACACACATTCTTCTAATGGGTTCCAAAGTCGGACAGGTTCATTTTTTCGGGGGTCCGAAAAGTAGGTCCAACCGCTGGGTGGTCACTGATAACGGTTTGAAGCGCCGGAATTTGAGTTAAAGAGCAAAAGACTTGAATGCGTAGCAGGTGACGAACCCGCTTATTTCGTTTGTGGTCAAATTAAAAGCCCATTCAATGCCTGCTAAAAGCTACCGAAAGGTTGTTAAATTCCGGCACTATTTTAGCACCTTTTGGAGATATTAAGCAAACAATTAATTAAATCGAGGACATCACATTCCAGAAAGTCCCTAATTAAAAGCTTCTGCCGGTTGGTCGAACCGACCCAATTCATCGAACGCTCATCGACGACGTTGAGGTCTAGTTGGCACCTGGCACACACCACTGCTGGAGGTGGTTCCATTGGCTGGAGAGCTCTAATTGGCACCCATAAAACGGCCGACTTTTTCCCGATGGTATCGCGTTTTTGGGATTGGCTTTTTTGGGCTCCTTCCCTATTCATTTATTTATTTATCATTTGAATCCGGCGGAGCATTAGCGCCAAAATGCGAAATTAATTGTTCGGTCCTTCCGGGCATTTTAACGCCGAAGTTAGACCTAATTTCAAAGATTTAGTGCAATTATTTGCTTTTGATGTGTGTTCCATAAACCCCTGCCAAAGCACATTTCGTCATCCATTACCAACAATCTCCACCCTATCCAACACCTCCCACCCAAAATAGCCAATTTGCCCTTGTAATCGACGCACGTGTCGGGCAAACACACCCGCGTTCGTGAAGATCAATTTCCTCCCGCAGCGTTCGACGACGACGAACCCTGTAATTCCAAATTGAATTATGTGGCCGTCACGTTTTGTGCCCCGTCATCGGTTCATCTCGCTCTCTCGTGAAACCCGCCCGAAAACGGTCCAAAATTAAAGGGATTGGTCCACCTTCCGGCAACGGACAAGTCTTCATCGCCGTTGAAAGGGTGGAGGATGAGAGAGAATGGACATAACAAAGTTAATTTCTTCACTTGTTTGGTCTTGCTTTTTTTCTTGGAGGTCTATGGAGGTGAAGTCGGTGTGTTTGAAACTGTGTGTATGAACCTTAACCCTCATCGTGTGTAGATTTAGGAAATCATTTAGGACAATAAAAAAATGTTTTTTCTGTATGCAAAATCGTTCGTTATTGTTTAAGACTGTTTTTAGGCTACCTTAAATTCTCACTGGGATGTCAGTACTACACGCTTATTTCAAATGACTCAGTTCTGAGTTATTTTCACTCAGATTTCACCAAAAGCGTTTGAGTGATTTTGACAAGAATTTTGAGTGAAAACCACCCAAAAAGAGTGAAAAGGAAAACCCATGAAAACTCATTCCTGAGTAGATCTAGTTTAGATGCAATCTAAGTGAAAATTACTCAGAAATTTAGTGATTTTTATTTAACATTGTTTACAAACATTCGTCGTCTGCAAATGTGAAAATTGAAACTTCAAAATAAATATCAAACTCAAAATAAATTTTGAGCTTGTTACTGAATTCAACTATTTCACTTGATCTTCTGAACAAAATAAATATTTACTGAAAAAATTGTGCAGTTGAGGGTTACGGAAGTGCCCACGTCGCCCACCACGGCAGCGGCATTCGCAAATGAACCCAATTTGGACCGTTTTTCACCGCGGATTCAGTAGTGTTGATGATCATGCTGACGATCATAACACTACTCGACAAAACAAAACTTGTGTCAAGGGATTGACGATATCTCATCCGTTCCTGAGAGAAAAGGCATCCCCGAATCCGATGCAATCGACAGAATTTGATTTTATGTCCACGCGGACTGATGCGAATCTGGTAAATTTTTTAACATAAAAAATCGAACAATTTAAAAAAAACCATGCGTCTCCTCCCAATTATATGAGCCATCTACAAGAATATGGAAGCGCCTGGTGCATAGCCATTTCCTTTAAGCACAACGGAAACAACCAATACAAATGTATAAAAAAGTTGTCAAGTTCTCGGGGGGTCCACAGCTAGCATTTTTTGTACGATTATAAAAAATAAATATTAAAAGTTTAAAATTAATTTATTTAAAAAACATATTTTTTGATTTATTTGTTTACTAAAATTTTATGTATCTCAAAGGTCTATGGGTACTTCGGGATGTCCATGGTCATCCAAGGACTCCCTGGAGTTAAGATCTACGAGTCTACCGCCGTAACAAGCAAGAGGTCGTCGGATTTTGACCCCGGATCATGTGCGTATAGCATCAGTGGATATGGTAGACTACTGTATGAATGTGTTGGGATGTTCATGGTCATCCAAGGACTCCCTGGAGTTAAGATCTACGAGTCTACCGCCGTAACAAGCAAGAGGTCGTCGGATTTTGACCCCGGATCTTGTGCGTATAGCATCAGTGCATATGGTAGACTACTATATGAATGTGTTGGGATGCCCATGGTCATCCAAGGACTCCCTGGAGTTAAGATCTACGAGTCTACCGCCGTAACAAGCAAGAGGTCGTCTTATTTTGACCCCGGATCTTGTGCGTATAGCATCAGTGGATATGGTCGACTACTGTATGAATGTGTTGGGATGTCCATGGTCATCCGAGGACTCCCTGGTGTTAAGATCTACGAGTCTACCGCCGTAGCAAGCAAGAGGTCGTCTTATTTTGACCCCGGATCTTGTGTGTATAGCATCAGTGCATATGGTAGACTACTGTATGAATGTGTTGGGATGTTCATGGTCATCCAAGGACTCCCTGGAGTTAAGATCTACGAGTCTACCGCCGTAACAAGCAAGAGGTCGTCGGATTTTGACCCCGGATCATGTGCGTATAGCATCAGTGGATATGGTAGACTACTATATGAATGTGTTGGGATGTTCATGGTCATCCAAGGAATCCCTGGAGTTAAGATCTACGAGTCTACCGCCGTAACAAGCAAGAGGTCGTCGGATTTTGACCCCGGATCTTGTGCGTATAGCATCAGTGGATATGGTAGACTACTGTATGAATGTGTTGGGATGTTCATGGTCATCCAAGGACTCCCTGGAGTTAAGATCTACGAGTCTACCGCCGTAACAAGCAAGAGGTCGTCTTATTTTGACCCCGGATCTTGTGTGTATAGCATCAGTGCATATGGTAGACTACTGTATGAATGTGTTGGGATGTTCATGGTCATCCAAGGACTCCCTGGAGTTAAGATCTACGAGTCTACCGCCGTAACAAGCAAGAGGTCGTCGGATTTTGACCCCGGATCATGTGCGTATAGCATCAGTGGATATGGTAGACTACTATATGAATGTGTTGGGATGTTCATGGTCATCCAAGGAATCCCTGGAGTTAAGATCTACGAGTCTACCGCCGTAACGGATTTTGACCCCGGATCTTGTGCGTATAGCATCAGTGGATATGGTAGACTACTATATGAATGTGTTGGGATGTTCATGGTCATCCAAGGAATCCCTGGAGTTAAGATCTACGAGTCTAACGCCGTAACAAGCAAGAGGTCGTCTTATTTTGACCCCGGATCTTGTGTGTATAGCATCAGTGCATATGGTAGACTACTGTATGAATGTGTTGGGATGTTCATGGTCATTCAAGGACTCCCTGGAGTTAAGATCTACGAGTCTACCGCCATATCAAGCAAGAGGTCGTCTTATTTTGACCCCGGATCTTGTGCGTGTATCCTTGCTTACCACTTAAGCCAAACGGCGACCTATTGTTTGTTAAGGCGGTAGACTCGTAGACTCCAGGGACTCCTTGGATGACCATGGACATCCCAACACATTCATATAGTACTCTACCATATGCACTGATGCTATACACACAAGATTCGGGGTCAAAATAAGACGACCTCTTGCTTGTTACGGCGGTAGACTCGTAGATCTTAACTCCAGGGACTTGGGTGACCATGGACATTCCAACACATTCATATAGTACTCTACCATATGCACTGATGCTATACACACAAGATTCGGGGTCAAAATCCGACGACCTCTTGCTTGTTACGGCGGTAGACTCGTAGATCTTAACTCCAGGAACTTGGGTGACCATGGACATTCCAACACATTCATATGGTAGTCTACCATATCCACTGATGCTATACGCACAAGATCCGGGGTCAAAATAAGACGACCTCTTGTTTGATACGGCGGTAGACTCGTAGATCTTAACTCCAGGGAGTCCTTGGATGACCATGGACATCCCAACACATTCATACAGTAGTCTACCATATGCACTGATGCTATACGCACAAGATCCGGGGTCAAAATCCGACGACCTCTTGCTTGTTACGGCGGTAGACTCGTAGATCTTAACTCCAGGGAGTCCTC
Source organism: Culex pipiens pallens (assembly GCF_016801865.2). Lineage (NCBI taxonomy): Eukaryota > Metazoa > Arthropoda > Insecta > Diptera > Culicidae > Culex > Culex pipiens. The sequence goes on along the minus strand of NC_068937.1, from coordinate 52,146,470 downwards.
GGATGCCCATGAACATCCCAACACATTCATACAGTAGTCTACCATATCCACTGATGCTATACGCACATGATCCGGGGTCAAAATCCGACGACCTCTTGCTTGTTACGGCGGTAGACTCGTAGATCTTAACTCCAGGGAGTCCTTGGATGACCATGAACATCCCAACACATTCATACAGTAGTCTACCATATGCACTGATGCTATACACACAAGATCCGGGGTCAAAATAAGACGACCTCTTGCTTGCTACGGCGGTAGACTCGTAGATCTTAACACCAGGGAGTCCTCGGATGACCATGGACATCCCAACACATTCATACAGTAGTCTACCATATCCACTGATGCTATACGCACAAGATCCGGGGTCAAAATAAGAAGACCTCTTGCTTGTTACGGCGGTAGACTCGTAGATCTTAACTCCAGGGAGTCCTTGGATGACCATGGACATCCCAACACATTCATATAGTAGTCTACCATATGCACTGATGCTATACGCACAAGATCCGGGGTCAAAATCCGACGACCTCTTGCTTGTTACGGCGGTAGACTCGTAGATCTTAACTCCAGGGAGTCCTTGGATGACCATGAACATCCCAACACATTCATATAGTACTCTACCATATCCACTGATGCTATACGCACATGATCCGGGGTCAAAACCCGACGACCTCTTGCTTGTTACGGCGGTAGACTCGTAGATCTTAACTCCAGGGAGTCCTTGGATGACCATGAACATCCCAACACATTCATATAGTAGTCTACCATATCCACTGATGTTATACGCACATGATCCGGGGTCAAAATCCGACGACCTCTTGCTTGTTACGGCGGTAGACTCGTAGATCTTAACTCCAGGGAGTCCTTGGATGACCATGAACATCCCAACACATTCATACAGTAGTCTACCATATCCACTGATGCTATACGCACATGATCCGGGGTCAAAATCCGACGACCTCTTGCTTGTTACGGCGGTAGACACGTAGATCTTAACTCCAGGGAGTCCTTGGATGACCATGAACATCCCAACACATTCATACAGTAGTCTACCATATCCACTGATGCTATACTCACATGATCCGGGGTCAAAATCCGACGACCTCTTGCTTGTTACGGCGGTAGACTCGTAGATCTTAACTCCAGGGAGTCCTTGGATGACCATGGACATCCCGAAGTACCCATAGACCTTTGAGATACATAAAATTTTAGTAAACAAATAAATCAAAAAATATGTTTTTTAAATAAATTAATTTTAAACTTTTAATATTTATTTTTTATAATCGTACAAAAAATGCTAGCTGTGGACCCCCCGAGAACTTGACAACTTTTTTATACATTTGTATTGGTTGTTTCCGTTGTGCTTAAAGGAAATGGCTATGCACCAGGCGCTTCCATATTCTTGTAGATGGCTCATATAATTGGGAGGAGACGCATGGTTTTTTTTAAATTGTTCGATTTTTTATGTTAAAAAATTTACCAGATTCGCATCAGTCCGCGTGGACATAAAATCAAATTCTGTCGATTGCATCGGATTCGGGGATGCCTTTTCTCTCAGGAACGGATGAGATATCGTCAATCCCTAGACACAAGTTTTGTTTTGTCGAGTAGTGTAATCATTGAAACTTGTTACTTATGGGTGTGCTTTGTTGCCGCATATTTCTGAACTTTTTAAAAATTATTCCCAATATTTTTTTATTTTAAACCCTTTTGAAAGGGTTATTTATATATTTTGTAAATGTGTTTTCACTTGAAAGATCACAAATTTGAGCAAATTTGTTGAACAGTAATGTTTCACTTTTTGATAAACCGGTAATTTGTTCAAAATTTTCGTTTTACAATTAACATCTTTTGTTTAAGTGTACAAAATAACTAGGTCTATTTTTTCAGTTGCGAAATTTGGTTAAATTTTCCTTAAACTTACACACATACAGAAGAAATGTGCTTTAAAGATGAACTGGTAAGTTATATTTTTAAATTTATGTCAATGTTGATGAATTAAACTTGTACAAAGTCTATGATTATTTTGGAGACGAGTAAAAAGCAAATGTCCAGAAAATTGAATAAAAAATATTGTTTATAAATGACTTCAACTTTCTTCAAAAGTAAATTAGTTGGAATAAAATGTAGATTGTGGAAATCTGGCAATACTGTCACAAGTTATAAGCACTTGAGCATTTCTTTTAATTTCGTCGGAATTAAAATTGATACTTTTAAAAATCATTCTTGTATGCCTCAAATCTAAATATTTGGCAACACTGCCCAGTGATATCGTTACTAATGGGAATTCATATAACTTTTCAAGCTGAATGTCAAAGTGTACAAGTTTTGTTTTGCAGTTTTGCCACTGAGAAATCCTTAGACTTTGTCTTTAAAACAAATTTTATGGAAAATTGTAAAATCTTTTCGAAAAAAAATAAATATAATCTTTTCATAAAAAAAAAACAATTTTTGGAGATGTTGGTCATAACTGAAAGCTTGGTCATAACTGTTAAAGGTAAAAAAGTCACGTTATCAGCAAAAAATAAATAAATATTTTTTAGTATTCATAACTTTTTCCAACGTTTTTCCAAAAATCATGATAATTTCGAAAAATTGGCATCACTTCCAAATGAAATTTGACTAACTTGTGCCATAGCTCAAAAGAAAAGGAGAAACTGCATTTTCTGTCATCTAAAACATATCCAAAAATTAGATTTTTTTCGTCTTTGGTCGTAGAAAAAGTTCACATCAATGAGATATCCAATAAATTTGCTCATTCCTGGGATTATTTTTCCGCTCTAGTTTGACGTCCGTGTGTTTTGTTAACTCAAAAATCCAATGAGTACTTTAATAAACTTTTCAGCAATCGTTTTTGGTAAAGATAAGTAGGACATTTCGTAACCATAAAAAACAGAAAAAGTAGGTAAGTATTTTCCAAATTGAATTGCAAAAAGATTTTAAAATAGTTGATTGTATTTGATTGATTGGATTGGACTAAGGGTTACTAAAATTTTTGGAGTTTTTGTTTTAAAGGTCCAATAAACCAAATTTCCAGTTTTTGCTTTTTGGGTGTTTTAAAAAATCGTCTTGATTCAGGGTTATTAAAAACACAAAAAAGCAAAAACTAAAAATTTGGTTTATTGGACCTTCAAAAAAAAAAAAAAAAAACTCCAGATTTAAACTTTACCTCAATTAGGTCAACACAGCACAACCTCGACCAGGATGACTTCAAAAACAGTTTTGGGGGAGGGTCGGCCGGCGTGTTTGCATATCATTTTAAGAGGTACAACGAATTGGTGCGCGTTGATACGCGGGCGAACCAGTTCGGAGCAAACGAGGTCCAGATTCAGGTTTGGATTGGGACCCCGGGACGCAGAGAGAAAGAGGTCCAATCCACAGTATAAAAAAGGGGCTGGAGTTGTGGAACCCAAACAGAGCCGAGCCGAGGCCAATTGAGCTCGAATTGAGAAGACGCAAATTATCATATTAACCTACAAAAAGGAGAGCAAACTCACCCAATCAAGGAGGGAGGAGGTTTCTCCTGGGTTGGGCTGTTGTCTTTGATTGCCAACCTTGTGTTTTGTGAAATTGGATTATTGGCCGGGAAAAGTGATAGTAGGCGTTGAACTGGTTTAATTTTTAAATTTGGAGTAAAATAATTAAGTTCACCGCTAATTTAAATTATCAATTTAAGAATTTAAGGTTTTATGTTTATTCCAAAAGTTCAACAAAAAATCGAACAATCACTTCTTTGACAGTCCTCGTAACTGTTTTACAACTTAACAAGACCCTAATCCGATGATAGGCTAGCGATAATCACTCCTAAAAGTACCTCTCTTCACCTCGTTGAACAACTCAAGCTCATCTCACCGCCTTTGTCAAGTTACCAAAAGCACGTGTCAAAAGCCGCCCAAATTGCCATGACTTGGAGGAAAATTGCTAGTCAGTGGGCCTCACCTCTTCTCCGCTTCTATCTTTGCTGTCCACTTTACGTGCGTCTAATCTCGACGAAATTGACGTGAAGATCATCGATGCCTGCTAGTAAGTACTCCCTCCCAGCCTCACCTTAACTAAACGATTCACCAGTCATTTTCAATTAGACGATCATCGCGCTCTTGAAGAAAGAAAAAAAAACGACCATGTTGGACATCATAACGAGATGATGCCGGATGAAGACACGCGCGCCAATGTCCAAGATCGAGATGACCCCATCGCATCATTAGCGGAGATGACGACGTTATGCAACCCCCGCGCGGTTAAGCAGCGCAGCCAAATTTCGTTACCTGGGACATTATGAGCAACGGTCGGTGGAGGTGGTGGTGGCGTGTGTTTTTTTGAATGCTAATGTTGCTTAAATTTTCCGGCGATTTTCCAAGCTCATGTGTGATTCGTTTGGCTTTGACGGTGATGTGTCGTCTTTGACTTTTCTTGGGCAAAAAGTCTTGAAGTCGATAGGTTTACAAGAGGGAGAGGGGGTAATATGCACCCCCTAAGGGAAAGCTGTGATTTCTCAACCATTACAGCATTACTGTGGCAGAATTTTGTTCGATGTTCTAAAACAACTATTATTCTTCGTCATCCATGTGAAAAAAGTCTTTAAAAACCTCAAAATTGTTCGAAAATATCAAATTTCTAAAAACATTTTTGATTCATTTCAAACAACCATGCGGGGCAATATGCACCGCAACAATGGGGCAAAATGCACTACAACAACGGGGCAAAATGCACCACAACATGGGGCAAAATGCACCGGGTAAAAGCAGTTTTCACTAGTCACCACTAGATGACACCGCTGTTTTTACAAAGGAGCTTCACAGCGGTGCATTTTGCCCCGACCACGCTTTTTGCAGAAAATTTAATTAAAAATACATTTTTTGGTGTTTTTGGACTCATCTATCTACAGAATAGTGAAGATTATGGCAAAAACTATAAACCTCAATACTTACAATAACAATAAATGCTTTTTATATTGTCCAAAAATCATAATGAAAGTTCAACGAAACTTAAATGAAAACACAACATTTTAAAGTTTTGCAAATAACTTAAGCTGTTTTTAAACTACGATGCTCAAATTTTTCCAGCATGGTTTAGCAATGTTAAGCTTCCAATTTCTATGAGTTTTTCCCCGGAAAATTCTTCCAAATACCGAGAAAAGCAGGGGGTGCATTTTGCCCCGGGGTACATATTACCCCCTCTCCCCCTACTTTTAACTTTATTCCTCTTATGTCACCATACTATATCATGTCTCAAGGGAGCCTAAATTCATTTTTTTCAAACTCTTCAAAGTTTCCGAAATGAAATCCAAAGTCAACAAAAGTCCACATTACCAAAAATGTCTGAATCTGTTCTCGAAACTTAAAATTTTTAGTCTCCCCTCTATCCAGGACACTTAATAATAGTCGAAAATGAAGAAAATCAGAAATTATTGCAACTTCACAAAATTTCTGAATCTTAAAGGATTCAGAGTTTTCCAAAATTTCCGTAGTCTCCAAAAGTTTGCAAAATTTAAAAACTCTTCAAATATCCAAAAAAATTTATCATATGAGAGCGATTCTTCTCCGAATCTTTTTAAAAATTAAAATAAAAAATCAAAAAGAATACCGTAAACTGTGGAGAGAATAAAAACATCGACTTTAGATATAGACACGACAACTTAGCGTAAATATCGATATATTGCAAATCCAACCTCAAGTTACTAATTATTTCTATTGTAGACGATTAGATTCCGTTTGTGGATGCAAATTGCTCCGCTGAGTACATTTTCCTTAGTAAAACTTGTGGATAGGCCAAAAAGTCTGTTCAATTCTTCCAAAAATCTAGAAAAACCAATTGCGCCAGAGTTTTTAATGTCTTCAATGTCTCAAGTTGCTTCAATTCTCATTTAATTTTAAATATTGAATGTCTTTTGCATTGTTATTAGGAAAAAAATATGCAATTTCATTATGCCTTCAATATCTTCAATGTATGACAGAGCTTTTTTGGTCATCAAGTTATTCCATATTTTCTATCTCTTCAATGTCTTCAGTGCCTTCTTTGTTTGTTTTTCTATTACTTTAACGTCTTAAGAGCGAGTCCACGAACAGGGCGTACCCCTTTGTATGGGACGTCGTTTGAACCTCACCAATCTGCCTGAAATTTTCAGGGGTTGTTTGTACATATAAAATTAGCATCTGGCCAAAATATTAGCACTCTAGGTCAACGGGAAGTGGGGCAAATCGGGACACAAAGTTTGAAGGTTCAAAAACGTCAAAAATCTTAAAAAGGCTGTAACTTTGGCAAAACTCAATTTAATTTCAAAATTCAAAATGCATCTGAAAGAGCTTACAAAATACAACAAAATGCAGGGAGAAGCATTTAAAGGGAGTTAATGGCATTTTAGTGAAAAATAGCATAATTTTCGAACTCAAATAAAAAAGTGTTCCATCCAGATATCCACTCGGTTCGACCTGCAGCTAGTAGGGGACATCTGGGACTACCATCTGAGTTTGAGAACGCTTTGGGTAAGGCAGTTTAACATAATAAATAGACACTTTTAGTGAATTTTTTAGTTGTAAATTTTTGCTCGGGGGACCCCTTAGATCCAATTTTCTGGTGAAAATTTTATCATATTCGTGGTCCTGAGACAATTTCACAGAAGAAACATGTATAAAAATGTTTATTTTCACCAATTTTAACCCTTTAAAAAATGAAAGATAAAAAAAATTAAGAAGCTGGTTTTTTCTGGTGTCATCTAGTATCCTTGGAAACGAACTTGATTTTCAATAAATTTGAATCGAAGATTTTTTTTAACTTTCATTTTTTAAAGGGTTAAAATGGATGAAAATAAACATTTTTATGCATGTTTCTATTGTGAAATTGTCTCAGGAACACGAATATGATAAAATTTTCACCAGTAAATGGGATCTAAGGGGTCCCCCGAGCAAAAATTTACAACCAAAAAATTCAAAAAATATTAAAAACAAACATGAACGGAACAATAATAAGGCCGTTGCAAATATTTTTTGATGTTAATGTCCCACGGCTCTAATCAAAGTGAGGGAGGGGCAAAAAAATAAAAAAAAATATAAAAATTGAAATTTCAAGTCTAGGTTTCAACATTTGGATGGAAAAAGTGATTGAAAATGTATTTTACACGCGTCCAGTCCAATAATTAGTTTTCAAAATATCGATGTATCGACGGAATTTTTTTTCGTGGAAAAAAAACTTTTCGTGGGACTGTACCTTGGTATTTAAAGGAAAATTTAAAATGTCTTCAAAGAAGTTCAAACGTGCTAAATATGATTATAAACGCTGAAAAATGCATTTTAACTGTTTTTCGGTACTGTCATCCCACATATTCGGAACGGTTTCCAGATCGGCCAATGTTCAAAGAATCATAGCAAATCGATAATTGAACTTAATGTTTCGCTTTTACCTTCATTTGAAAGCTTTTCTTGCGATCTTTCGAATGCTGTATCAAACATCTGCAAATTTTAACTTTTATATGAAGTTTTTGAAGAATTACTTTGACCCTTGAAATCCACAAATTCGGAACACTTTTTTCTTACGAATGTAAACAAACTTTGGATCTCTCCAGGAGTACATATTTATTACCAAATAATGACTTCATACACTGAAACCAATGAAACTCAAGCTTAGTGATGTTTTATACATGGTTTGATAACTTTTTTTTTGTGAAAATATCATTTAAATTCAGGTGTTCCACAATTGTGGGAGGCACAATAACATCCCACAATTATGAAACAGGCCATTTTGAGGCAGTGTTTTGCTGCTCTGGACAAAATAGTCTTGGAATGAAGTTTTTTGGCCAAAAAGTCCTACTTTTACTAGTGAAATAGCAAGATAATGTCCAAATGAAGGTTCTAAAAATAGTTAGGTCGACAGAAAAGCTACTTTTGGCATGCTATTGACAAATTATCATAAAAGTGTTCCGAATTTGTGGGTGTTCCGAATACGTGGGATGACTGTAGATCAAACTTTAATTTCCATTAAAATTTTGAAGTTTTACGAAAAAAACTTTTTTTGCCCTCTGATTATTCAGGGCAATTTTGAAGAGGGTGGCGACATAAACTTTGAAAAATATTTGCAATGGCCTAGCAATACTTAAAACGAAAAAACAAGGAAAACCAGAAAACAACAGAAGAAAACTTTTCGTAGAACAAAAGTTGCTCAAAATAACCTTCTGATTTTCGAAGTCTTAAAATATTAAATAAAAATTCTTATATGCCGAAGGCACACGAAAAAAAACTTGATTTTGGACTTTGTAATTTTGAATGAATGAAATTTTCAAATTCTTCTCTAAATAGTAACCACAGTTTCACCATCAACAGGAGCGAATCGGGACTACAATCTGAATAGGAAGACAGTTTTTAGAGCATTTAAAAGCTTCAAATTTGAAACCCGATTTTTGTGGTTTTGTGTCTGTTCTAACTGATTATGCCTTTGGTAAAAAACAGCTAAAGTTTTGAAAATTGGTTGAAAAATGTCTTGGCGAATTTTAAGATCGAAGTCCGTATAAAGGCGGGGTTGTAAAGGGGTTAAGTTACTCATGTCTCTAAAGGGTCCTACTTATTAACCCAAAACTATGTTTTTATGTCTCCAAAGTTTATAAAGTATTCAATGGTTTCGGTTTGCTAAAGAGCAATTCCAGCTTAAATCAGGAATTTTTCTGGTACTTTTGTACCCGACCCTCTCCGATTTCAATGAAACTTTGTAGACTTGTTATCTTATGCCTATATAAGCCATTTTTGTGTATATGGAGCCAATAGTACTAGAAAATAACATTTGAGAAAGGCGTAAGGTATTTAAATATTTTTGTATTTTGTAATTTAAAAATTACTGTACCTCGAAGTCGTTGCGTCGTATCAAAAAGTGGTCAAAGACAAACTTATAGGAAATTGGACGGGCTTTCTAAAAAAAAATACTCTGAAACAAAAATACACGCCAAATCTATGAATTTTTTTGATTTTTTAGTCTAAAACATAAATTTAAAGGTGATGTCACGATTTTTTTTCGCTCAAAATTTTTGAGGAAATAGCCTAAAATATAACCAAAAGACTGACCAAAAATGCAGGATGCTACGTCTCTCTTAAAAAAATACAAAAATCATTTACTAAAACTGTTTTTTTGAAACGTGGTCTAAACGTCAAAATTTTTGAAAACCGGTAGTGGGAATCGATTCTCCAGACAATTTTACATAAAGTCTCCATATTGACCATTGTCCTATGTCCAATCCTTGGGAAGATACAGCGCTTTAAAAAATAAAAATGTTGAAGAAACGGGATTTTTTGTGGTTTTCGGCAATTTCCATATGACAGACTTGGTTTTTCAGTTAGCCTGTCCCATTTTGAGGTCATGTCGAGGAATTTCAGGTGCTCACTTCTTAAATGATAGATTATGATGTTAGGAACAATGTTTTCTTAGACAAGAAAAAATAATAAAATACTTTCTCGCACCCCCTAGTCGATTTACTGAAAAATGTCACTTTTTTGAACAAATTTTCTAAAATCGCTTGGAATCAATACAAAAACTGATTCGATCTGGTGAGTATTATCTTCAAACGATAGGTTTTTGTCCATAGATTAAGATGCACTATCAATATTGGACCAAAATCTAAGTTTTTGGACTCTCCCAGGCGGATTTATGTCGAAAAAATCGCATTTTTTTGAAACTTTTTTCAGAAATGCTCATTTAATTTAGGGTAGTCTATTTTTCCCAGTAAAACCAATACATGCAGCTTGTAGGAAATTTCATGGCGAACATTTTTCCCTCTGAGAAAATGCAATTTCGACACTCCAGAGCCGAGATATTTAAGTTTTAGTGAGGAAAAAAGTGCCAATTTTCAAAATTTCTCAGAATTCAGAAGCAAGGCCTACTAATTACCCGATGTTGCAAGCATGTGTCGCAAAGGTCAGGGTATGCTTTCTTATAGTAATTTTGGCCGCTGAATCCGAATCTGAAATCAAATTTCGTGTAAACAGTGATGTTTTGTAGCTACACCCTTTTGGAATGTTATTTGCGTGATTAAATCGCTGCCATTCAAATTGCTTGCAAGTTCGGTCATACTTTTTTCGGTTTTCGTAAATACCACTTTGATTCAGCGATTTTCCACTCTCCATATCAAAAAGATTTGTTTTGTATGGAAATTGGGGAGGAGGGGATCCACGTGGTTTATGGATAGTCCCTAAGCCACCACCAAATAACAATATGCGATTTTTCGAATTGCTTAAGATAATCAAAACGTAAAAAACATTTAACAGATCTGTAAGTAAAAAATCAATCAAAGTGGAACGAAAACCGAGAAAAGTATGACCGAACTTGCAAGCAATTTGAATGGCAGCGATTTAATTACGCAAATAACATTCCAAAAGGGTGTAGCTACAAAACATCACTGTTTACACGAAATTTGATTTCAGATTCGGATTCAGCGGCCAAAATTACTATAAGAAAGCATACCCTGACCTTTGCGATACATGCTTGCAACATCGGGTAATTAATAGGCCTTGCTTCTGAATTCTGAGAAATTTTGAAAATTGGCACTTTTTTCCTCACTAAAACTCAAATATCTCGGCTCTGGAGTGTCGAAATTGCATTTTCTCAGAGGGAAAAATGTTCGCCATGAAATTTCCTACAAGCTGCATGTATTGGTTTTACTGGGAAAAATAGACTACCCTAAATTAAATGAGCATTTCTGAAAAAAGTTTCAAAAAAATGGGATTTTTTCGACATAAATCCGCCTGGGAGAGTCCAAAAACTTAGATTTTGGTCCAATATTGATAGTGCATCTTAATCTATGGACAAAAACCTATCGTTTGAAGATAATACTCACCAGATCGAATCAGTTTTTGTATTGATTCCAAGCGATTTTAGAAAATTTGTTCAAAAAAGTGACATTTTTCAGTAAATCGACTAGGGGGTGCGAGAAAGTATTTTATTATTTTTTCTTGTCTAAGAAAACATTGTTCCTAACATCATAATCTATCATTTAAGAAGTGAGCACCTGAAATTCCTCGACATGACCTCAAAATGGGACAGGCTATTTTTCAGTCTCGTAAATATTTTTACCGGAAAGCTCGACAGCATTTCAATTGGATGTAAGGGCTTACAGATATAAGCTTAATTACATTGCTTATAACTGAAAATATAATATTTTTTTCAGTGTGGTAGAAACCAGGATAGTAAATTTGATTACGTAAATATAAAAACGAGTCAAATCAAAAAGCTGTCAAAAGCAAACTTATGGGAAATTGGACGAGCTTTCCAGTAAAAATATTTACGAGACTGAGAAATCAAGTCTGTCTTATAGAAATTGCCAAAAACCACAAAAAAACCCGTTTTTTCAACATTTTCATTTTTAAACCGCTGTATCTTCCCAAGGATTCCCACCACCGGTTTACAAAAATTTTGACGTTTAGACCACTTTTCAAAAAAACAGTTTTAGTAAATGATTTTTGTATTTTTTAGTAGAGACATACCATCCTGCATTTTTCGTAAGTGCTTTGATTATATTTAAGGCTACTTCCTCAAAAATTTTGAACGAAAAAAAATCGTGACATCACCTTTAAATTTATGTTTGAGACTTAAAAACCAAAAAATCTCATAGATGTGGCGTGTATTTTTGCTTCAGTGTATTTTTTTTTTCAGAAAGCCCGTCCAATTTCCTATAAGTTTGTCTTTGACCACTTTTTGATACGACGCAACGGCTTCGAGGTACAGTAATTTTTAAATTACAAAATACAAAAATATTTAAATACCTTTCGCCCTTCTCAAATGTTATTTTCGATTACTATTGGCTCCATATACACAAAAATGGCTTATATAGGCATAGGATAACAAGTCTACAAAGTTTCATTGAAATCGGAGAGGGTCGGGTACAAAAGTACCAGAAAAATTCCTGATTTGAGCTGGAATTGCTCTAAAAAAATAGGAAATTAAAAAAAAAAACATATTGAAATTTTCATAAAAATAAAGGCGTATCGAAAAAACTTTTTAGTTAAAAGTCTCCAAATTATATGACAAACAAAAATTCACTGCTAGGTCTCTTCTCTCCACCTGCCCGGTGGGGGCGTCTGCAATCTGCGATGCTGTTGTGGTGTTTTTTCGGGTAAATTTTGGGGTCGAAATAGTGGAGGAACCCCCAGCTGCCGACAATGGCGTGGCATGCCATAAGTGCACTCTTAAGTGAGGCTTTGGCTTTGGCTAATGAGCTGATGGTCCGCGCGAGATGGTGTGTGGTGTGATAATTGGTCGCTCTCGGTTGTGTCAGGTGCGCTGTCAGCTGCTGGAGTAGGTGATACAATGCGGTCTACCGACAGATGCGAGGTTTAAAGTTTAAAGAACTTTTGTTCGGTTTGAAGGGGGGCGATCTTGAGGTGCTTCTTGAGTTCGAGGGGTTTGGAAGTGGGGGTCTTATTTTTTATTCTCGGGGTCTTGAAAGCTGGTTTTACCTGTGTTTTTTTAGGCTGCAAGTGTAATTATGCAAATAGCGGAAGAGTCACTTTGAGCTATTTGATGCTAATTTCAAGTATAAGTTTAACTAGTAAAACCCATTTTCATGCAAATGTTTTCAAACAAAATTGAATAGATATGATTAAGATTCGATTTCTTATTTCTTTCTTAGGGAAAGGTTATAGATTGTTTTTGGCATTTATGTCGTTTATGGAAAAAATGTTTTCCCAAAGGATCATCTCTGCTCGAACATTACCTGCAAGAAAAGAAAGAGAGAGAAAACATAAATTAGAATTGTTAAATTTAAAATAAAAAATATTTACAAAGTATTCTCATGGTAAAACTTCTCAAAGCACTTTTGCTTTCTTTAAATGAAGCCATCCCCCACTTTCCTCTTCACAAACAAGTCCCCAGTGCTTTAAAGTTTTCCACCTAATCAAGCCGTTTGAGCTGGACTGGACGAATTTAAATTTCTAATTAGCTCTATCATCCCTCACTTTGTTGGACCCCCCAGTTGAGTGGTGGGAAAATTCACTTTTTTCTACGCTATGCCATAATAGCAGACCGCGGGGGACCATAATTCACTATCACTTTACGCTAGACTTTGTTTGGGTGGGTGACGAACCACTCCCCACCCCATCCACAATTTTCTTCTGATAACAATTATCCTCCCCCTTCAGACAGCCTGAGAAAATGTTACACAAGATTGTTTTTTTTTTCGTTGTGCTGTTGTTGTCGTTCGACGCGCGATTGACTACAATGAAAGCTCGATGACGCAGCATCCCACCACCAGCACACATAATGAGAGGGGGAGGTGGGAAATTTAAAGCTCACTCACAAGTTTAGAGTAAGCGAGGGAGAAGAGGTTGCTGAACGCGCAATCGATTAGCAATTCCAAGAAAGTGTGTAAGTTTGGCCGCTGTAATCGGTATGGCGTGGGAGTTTTTCTTCTTTTCTTTAAAGAGCGCTGAACTTGGTGGTGTTAAATGGTGTTTTCCGAAGAGTTGGGTCTCACTAATTGGATTGGCACGTGATTTACCCCCCATCCCAGGGAGAGTAGTGCACTGCTAATCGAAAGTTTAATTTCACTTCGAGGTTGGTGATGTTTGTGGATTGGAAATTAACTGATTTTTTCTCATACTTGATTAGAGGAGTGTGGTCTTCTTTTGTGGCAAGGGTCGATCAACTTAACGACACGATCAATTATTGTTAAGGTGGAAACAAATGACCGACTAAATATTTGACGAACGTCGAAGAATTTGCAAAAAAAAATTCGAACTTTAGAAGCAGTGTAATTATTTATAATATTATTGCTATTTATGGAAATTTCAAGACAAACATGCGCTTTTTCAGCAAAACTATCGTACTAAAAATTCTTTTGTTTAAATTTTACTGCAATTCCGCATCCTTGTGTAGTTGAAACGCCATTATTGATTTTTGAAAAAATATGAGTTATATCCATATTTTTGATAAAATACCTTAAATTTTTACTACGAGTAGACATATTTTAAATATAAGCATAAGCATGAAAAGGCTAGTCCAAACATTTCTTTTCTATGACATTTAAAATAAAATGGCATTTATTTAACAGACATTCAGATTCAGAAATGTTTTATTGTTAGAACATTCGTGCTTAAATCAATTAGGGGAAATATATTCATTTTAAGCCTAATAAGCAGTCGTGTTTGAATTATGCTGGATAAATCGGATTGTTCCTTGAAAACGTCCCGCCCGTGTGGATCAATCGGACCGCGCACTGGACTCACAATCCAGAGGTCGCCGGTTCGAATCCCGCGGCGGGCGCTCTAAAATTCTTTGTGTAAATATGGGTATTCGGCGCCGTCGCTCCGTGCCATACTTTCATACACTTAGGAGCCCAGGGCGGCGAAGTCCTTGAAGATAAAAGGAAGACACTAGTGGTTGGTACTAGCAATGGTGGCCGACAGCTATAAAGTCAACTTCGTTTTTTTTCCTTGAAATTTACTAAAACCAAGTACACCAACGAGTAGAGCAACTTTTTGTGAACATTTCTGTTTGTTTTCACTTTTACTCAAAGTTATTCTATTCCTTTATAAGCGTTTTAAAAATATATTTCCAAAATGTATTCTAATCAATCGAGAACGCATTAGGCCACGCCCATTTTCCTATTTTCAGCTTAGTTTTGTTTTCTTCCAGCGCTCTTTTGATGAAATATTAAGCGAACACTCACGAAAAGTAGCATTTATAGGGAAAATTACCTGGCATCACTGGCTCACTCCAACGGGCGCTGCTGGTAGTGTTGGTGGCCACCCTTTGTTCTTTATTCGCCCGTTTCGTTTCTCGCTCGGGCTTCTTCAGCCTTCGATTGGAATGGGTCGTCAAAAGTCAAACGTCAAAAGACGCGTTTGTTTTTTTTATGGCGCTAGCTAATTATTTACATGTTTCGGGATTATTTTTCAAGTGAGAGACTAACTAGTGGTAGGAACATGTTGCCGGTAGTTGGAACCAATTTCATATCTAAAATGCGTTGAATTCGTTAGCGCAAGTGAAAAGATATTGATGGCGACTTTCGTTAAACAGTTAATCTCTCATCTTGCGTGTGGATGTGTGTGCCACCAAAATTATGAGAAATGGTCTCGTAAAATAGAAATTATGATCAAAAGTGCATTAAATTTGATCTAGTAAATGGCAAAAATTCGGGTGCTTACTTGAGGCGGTGCTGTTGCTGGTAAGTATAAAGCCTAAATAGTATTTTTGGAGCTTCAAAGAGCATCAAACTCTTCATATGACGAAGATAAGTGTTTGATTTGAAAGGGTATATTTCCCCTAAAATGACATTGAAGCAGTTATTCAACAGACATTCAGATTCAGAAATGTATTATTGTTAGAACATTCGCGCTTAAACCGCAGTTATCTTTGCAGTTAACTTTACGCAGTTGGCCTTGCCGTTTAGAAAAGATGCTTCTGAAAGGATGGCTGCGCTAGGATTAGATTAAATGTTATTTTATCTGAATTTTTGAAGTGAGGGGAGTTTAGTAAACTTCACAAAACAAAACAAGTTTTTTGATTGCAATGAATATTCATCAATATTCTGGGAGCAATGACGCTGCAGCTGATATCTAAAATATACAAAATGCTGGTGTCTACGTCAAAATTGTCGAGAGTAAAATTGCAAAAGGGTGAATTATCGAATTCTTTCATAACAATATTGATGTAAGGAAATTTCAAGAAAATGTAAGATTTCTTCCGGTTTCTTAAAAGTAAATCAAATTAAAATTTTAAAAATATGTTCGATTTCAGATTTTTCATTTCGATTTTTAATTTTTCTACGAAAATCAAATGAAGCTTTAACGCCATTGTAAATAGTTGTGAGTAAGTGCCTGACACGTGGCTCGTATTGATGGCACTAATTGGAAATGCAAATTTCCTTGAAGTTTTTTTTATGATGAAAAAATAGCAATTCAAAGTTAATAGTTTTTGTCGGAAATTGTCCACGCTCCATACAAAAAAGTTTTTTGTATATGAAGAATTGGCCACGAGGGGGGGTAACTGATTCCCAGAAAGTGTCCACGCGGTTTATGGATGGTACCTATTTCGCTTTTTGGATGTTTTTGAATAACGTCATGATTCGGAATCCGGACACTTAGTACCATATTATTTTTGTAATAGCTAGCAAAAAATCATGTAATAAGTTGGAAATGTAGAAATATCATAAGGATTTAGTATAAACAGTCAGTTTTAAGAGAATGCATGCAAAATATGTCTTTTCTAACCATTTTTTATCAGAATTTGAAAATTAAAATGACTTGTTGTGCTTCGAATCCCGGACACTATTAAAAGCTGATTTGAAATCCGGACACTTTTGCTTCGAATTCCGGACACTCAATTATGCTTATGAATCGCACAAATTTAGACTGAAATGTTAGTGAATGGCATTCTTTAGGTCTCAAATAAGCTGTTAACATCAAAACAATCGATAGTTTATATACAAAATGGCTAGAATTTAAGAAAATCAAAAACATAAATTTCTGCTTTGCTTCCCCGGTGCTTCGGACGCCTATGAAATATTTCCGTTGAAATGTTTCACATTTTTGGTAAACTTATAATTTTATTTTAATATAATTGTTTTGGCATTAACTACAGCGTTCAAACAAACTTTAAATGAAAGTTGATGTTAGAATTCATCAAATAACACAGTTTTGACATTCATAATGCGAACTTATATTCAAATAACTGATAAAACAAGTTGAAGTGTCCGGGTTTCGAAGCGTCCGGGAATTCGAATCATGACGTTACCCCTGACTTAGAGCGGTTTTAAAAACAAAAATTTAAAATTTGGTTTATTGAGGTCAATTTTTCGATATCTCGTGACGGTGGAGCGGTTCGACCCCTTTCATTTTTCTGGATTTTTACTAAGAAACGTTTTTCTTTAATTTGTAGCTCGAAACAGTGGGGAGATAGAAATTTCGTGACAAAGGGGCTTTTGTGCAAAACTGAACGCCCGATTTGATGGCGTACTCAAAACTTCAAAAAGTATTTTTCATCAAAATTTAACAAAAATCGCTGCCGGTAAAACGTTACCAGGGTGGCCACTCAAGTCGGGAAATCGGAAAAGTTGGGAAAAAGTCGGGAATTCGCCAAAATCCGAGAAAAATCGGGAAAAAGTCGGGAATTTGTGATTTTTTGTCAAAAAGTTGGGAAATTCAATCCAATTAAATTATTTAACAAAGATTTCGATGTAATTTTTTTTAATCAAATATATTCCCTTATTTATGACTGTTTGATTTTGTCACACTGCATATTATTATATTTGAAAAAATAAAACGATTTCAACATTAGTTTGGCAGTTTGTTTTGTGGTAAATATTTATAATCTAAATTTAAATTTATTCAAATTCACTAGTTTTCCAAATGTTTGATTTCATTAAAAGAATTGTTAATATGGGTCAGTAACGATGGATTAAGCTTTTCATTTTCATTTATTGATTTGTCGGGAAAACATTCAAATGTCAAATAAAGTCTAACGTTGTTTGTTTTAAAAGAAAAATGAAAAAAAAACTTTTTTAACATATTGAAAACAAATTGCAATAAAAAAAACAAGAAATCTTTGTTTAGTTTATTAAAAATAGCGTTAAAGATTTTTTCACTTCAATCATTTCGCATCAAATGAGTGGTAAGCATGCAATTTTATGATACTGGAATTTTTCAATAAAAAAATAATTAGTGACTGACAACTCAATACATCTATATTGATTCAAAAGTTTAAAATCCTAATTCAGTAAATTTAAAAGGGAAGTTGGCAGAACATGTTTTAAAAAAAAATTCCAAGATTTGAAAATTATAATAAAAATATGAATACTTGAAAAAAAAACAAAATTTAAAATAATATTTAAAATTTAGTTGTTTTTAATACTTAACATTCTTTTTCCAGTAATAACCGAGTTACAAAAATTATCTATTTGGCAATTTCAATATTTTTTTTGCTAAGGTATCAGTTATTTTGTCAAGACTGGTTGTTTACATTTTCTTTATAAATCAAAATAATGAGTGCTTCAATTTCTGAAGTATTTTTTGAGAAATTTATTGATAAGAATTATTTACTTAGACATTTTGTTCGATGGTTGATACTTTTTTTAAACAATTGTTGATTCGAAAATATTCTTCAGATAAGAATTGCCTAATATTTGAGGTTTTGGAAAAGTTTGGAAAAAGTTGGAAATTTCAAAATGGGATTTGAGTGGTCACCCTGCGTTACTCAACAGTCAAAAATCGTGAGACATGTCATTTTATGAGAAATTTAATGTACTTTTCGAAACTGAAATAACCCAGAGAGGTATTTTTTTTAAACATAATTTTGCATTTTAAAATTACGTGTTTTTTGTAACCTTGCAGGGTTTTTTGGTATGTAAACATAAGGGGTCTGTATGTGTTTTTCACAAGTTATAAGAATTTTACTTATAGGTTCTTGAAAAAGTGATGATTTTTACCATTTCGAAAAGTTCAGCTATTTTTGCATAAGAATGACCATTAGGGCGATTGCAACCCTGCAAAGTTACAAAAACCACGTAATTTTAAAATGAAAATTTTTGTGCTAAATGAAAAAAATACTCTTTTGGGTTATTTCAGATTCGAAAAGTACATTAAATTTCCCGTAAATGACATATCTCACGATTTTGTCAGTTAAGGTACGAAAAATAGCAGCGATTTAAAAAAAAAAAAATACATATAAAAAAAGTTTTTTTTTCTTTTAGGTTTTGAGCTACTGAAAAACGTGTCTTAATAAAAATCCATAAAATGAAATGAGTCGTACCACTCCACCGTCACGAGATATCGAAAATAGGGTCCTGAATTCATGATCAGGGACCAAAATTACCTCTAACAATCACGAAAATCGAAGAGAGGTCAGGGCAACTGCTGTGTGAGTTGGCGGAGAATCACACATTTAGAAGTGAATTCAACATTTCAATGTGCCATGCGTCTAGTACTCCGAGCATAATATTTACCTTTTTTGAAGGTAGTGGCGTTGCCCACGGCCCACCGCTTCAACTGTCAAAAAGCTAAATATTATGATCGGATTACTAGACGTTGCGTTATGGGTTAGGAAGTTTGCTTTGAATGTTATCTGTTTTGAGGGTCAACTATTTTTCTAATGAGATGTAACTCGTTGAACTAAAGTTCCTCAAAAATGCGGGCAGTCCCCTCCAAAAAACGACACCTCACTTAGGCACGTGCCACCACCAGCTAGCCCACGCTCGTCACGTCCAAATTTGGCGCGAATTTCGCGTGACAATCTTGATTTCCCGCCCAAAGAAAAAAAAAGCAAGCGAAACAGGTGGAAAATTCACCACTTCATTTACCCAGATACGATCGTCAAATTATCTAGCGTTCGTTACCGGCCACGTTGACCCACTTCGGAGACTTCTACCTCCTAGACCATATGCCGGCTAATTATCGACCGACGTTTGATGGACGTGGCACGCCACACACACTCGGATCGCCGGGAACGTGCTAATTATCCCAAATGTGCCGGGAGCTACTCCAGATTTTTTTTTTCGAGACACCAAACTGGACCACATTCGCTCCTTGAAGCGTAGAAATTCTCTATTTTTTATATGTTTTCAAAGTGACCGTCATCATCTTCGGAGGCTGAGCTTCTGTTCAAAAATGAGTACAGTTATCAGAAGTTCCAGTTCCGATCGATGACTGCTGTTGATGTTTGCTGTGAGTCTGAGTCGCTGAAACAGGTCTCCCAGGCAGGCGTTAGTAGGTTAGCGAGTCTCTTCGAGGTGGAAAATGGAAGTGCAAATATTTGTAGACAACACCAAAGACCGGTTGTACGACGACGACTACGCGGACTTCACAGAAAATGAAAGCAGATAGAAAGGTGAAACTGATAGGAGTTTTGTGGGAGAATTAGTAGAATTTGTAAGTTGCGAAATTATTTTTCCTTATTCTAATCAAAAAGCTGACAACTTTCAAAAAATTCTAATATTATTCAGGAATGTTAACTCAAAAACCGTCATGGTCACTCATTAATCACGAAGCAAATTAGTAGCATCCGTTTCCTCCAATCCCAACCATTTCAAGTGTAAAATAATCTAGTCCCCATTTTGGTAATAAAAGCGATAGTGAAATTGCCCTGGGAGAAATTAAAAAAAAACCTCAAAGCCTAAAAAAAAGAGCCACACGAAAAGAAAATAAACTGCTGCGCTAATAAGTGGTCCCCCCCTGCCATTAAGGGTGCGTGTTTGTCACACGCCGCAAACGGGTTTGACGTTTTGTGTCACCTAATAAAGCATAAACTGCTTCACCTGCCGCTCGAAATCGTGCGGTTCGTCGCTTGCGCTCAAGTCTCTGCCCAAAGGGGAACGGGTTTTCTCGCCGGACCGAGCGAGAATTGTCTTTTTTTATCTTCCTTTTGTGATGAGCTTGTGTGATTGGAAGGTTTAATTTTCTATTATTTATTGTGTCGTTTGAGTTTTTTGTTTGTTTGTTTGCTTGGGGAGCAGGTTCGTGCTGTTGAAATTTTGGGAGAGATCGCCTCCAAGGGGGAGTTTGATAGTGTTAGAATGGTTGATTTTTGGGCTGTTAAAATTGACTACTGGTTTGGAATTGAAAAGATGAAATTAGGTTTAAAAGTTGATTTACAATGATCGATAGATTGTAAAGAATCGTAATTTTTTAGGGATTCTGGATTAGATTGTGTTTAAGAAATTCCAACTTCTTATTTCGATATGCCTTGGTCTGCAAAATGTTTTCACAAGAAAAAAATTGCGATGCATTCTTCTGTGACACACTCATGTTTTATAAAGTATTTTTGTTCACATTTAGTACAAATAACACAAGCCACCATTAAAAAAACATTCGGTCAAAATTTACTGATTATTTAGTGCCCTTTAATGTAATACACTCAACCCCCGGTGGTTGGTCACTTTTTCGTTTGACACTTTTTTAGTTTGTACCCCGTTGGTTGGTCAAAGTCAAACTAAAAAGTGACGAACTGTCACTTTTTACGCGGCGCTCACGCACACTATCAAAACAAACGTTTGGTAGTGTGTGTGAACTCCGTGTAAAAGGGGTGTCAAACTAAAAAGTGACCCCGTTCGTTTGACAACAGTTGGTGTCAAATCATCGGGGTTTGAGTGTATAGGGGAACAGCATCTAACTCCATCGTGCCTCTAATATTGAAATGTTAAAATCGAGTCATAAATAGCAAGCAAGTTTCTAGCTGTTTTACAAAATAATTTGTTTAAATATTGAAAATCAGCTAATTGGATGGAGAGTGCTTAACCTGCCAAATATACCGAATTTCCTCTTTATGAGAAATTCTCTCTTGATTTTGATCAGTATGAAATGTTGTCCATCGATTTCTTATGTCCATATAAGCCATTTTGCATCTTTGGTTTCTCCAAACTAGTCTCCATAAAAACTATGAGGCAGTTCATACAAAAGACCTATAAAAACGTTTGTAACCCAGTAGAAGGAAAAAGAGGTTTTCTGATCGATTTGGTATCTTCGGCAAAGGTGCAGGTTATAATTAGGACTTTGGGAGCGTTCTTTTATTGCGTTATTTTATTTATTATAACGCCTAAAATAAAAATTTTGTCCCAGCGTGAAATGAAATTACGCATTATAAGAACGCTCCCTTCAGAAAAAAATAGGACAAGGAAAAAATCCCAATTTTAAATTTCCCCTTTCGTAAAAAAATCTCGATTTTAATAACTTGATATTTGCCAAAATGTAACCGTTGCTAGTCAATCTGGTGAGCGTGTGATTTATGCGCCACTCCCAAAGGGAGATCGCACGCCATGTTTGTTTGCCGGGTCGAGACTCTTTAGAATAATTTTAGCTTAAGGACCCCATTTCATGGCCAAAATAATGACCCCGACGAAAATGGTCAAAATTATCCCATAGTTCTACTAGCCAATATGAGCAAGTCCCTTAGGGGGTATATCAAATAATTAAAAAAATCAACTTTCAAAATTTAAACTTTTTAGAATAATTTCAGCTTAAGGACCCCATTTCATGGCCCAAATAATGACCCCGACGAAATTGGTCAAAATTATCACATAGTTCTACTAGCCAATATTAGCAAGTCCCTTAGGGGGTATATCAAATAATTAAAAAAAAATCAACTTTCAAAATTTCAACTTTTTAGAATAATTGTAGCTTAAGGACCCCATTTCATGGCCAAAATAATGACCCCGACGAAAATGGTCAAAATTATCCCATAGCTCTAGCCAATTTTAGCAAAGTCCTTTAGGGGGTATATCAAATAATTATAAATTCAACATTCAAATTTTCAACTTTTTATAATAATGTTAGCTTAAGGACCCCATTTCATTGTCAAATTAATGACCCTGACGAAATTGGTCAAAATTATCCCATAGTATTAGCCATTTTAAACAAGTCCCTTGAGGGGTATTTCAAATAATTAAAAAAAATCAACTCTCAAAATTTCAACGTTTTTGGATAATTTTAGCTTAAGGACCCCATTTCATGGTTAAATAAATGACCACGATTAAATTGGTCAAAATTATTCCATAGTTCTAGCCAATTTTAGTAAAGTCCCTAGTGGGTATATCAAATGATTAAAAAAACAACTTTAAAAATTTCAACTTTTTAGAATAATTGTAGCTTAAGGACCCAATTTCATTGCCAAAATAATGACCCCGACGAAAATGGTCAAAATTATCCCATAGTTCTAGCCAATTTTAGCTAAGTCCTTTAAGGGGTATATCAAATAATTAAAAAAATCAACTTTCAAATTTTCTACTATTTCGAATAATTTTAGCTTAAGGACCCCATTTCATTGCCAAAATAATGACCCCTATGAAATTGGACAAAATTGTATCAAAGATCTAAACATATTTAACAAAAGAAAAAATAATAATAGATTTTGTTATGGACACTTAAAAACTTTTCCATTTGTACGATTAATGGTAATTTTATTTCTAAATCAGAATACCAAACGAATAACAAATTTTGTTATTAGGAGAGTTTTTGAAATGTATAACATTTCCTCTTATTAGCGTGTTATTTAAAATTTTCAGTATAATATCACTTCAATACCAAATTTTGTTATTTTATCAGAAACTGTCATTATTTTTTCTTCTTGAAGTTGAAGTTCAGGATAAAATAATAACACTATTTGTTATTTTAACAGGATTTGTTATTGAAATATTATTAATCCTGTTATTACCGTCTGCCCGGGTACATTCAAGTTATCGTTTTGTGCTCATTTAGTGCCCTTAAGTTTTCATATAAACTTTTTTACAACGAGATATTTCCATGTCAGGTCACACAAAACATTAATTAAAAATTTAAAAGTGTCCAAATTTAGTCATCAAAAAGTGCAATCTGGCACAGGTAGTGCCACGAAAGTTTCTATCTGGCGATGATGCAAAATTTGACTTTCAAAATAGATCGAACAAAATACAATTAAGACCAATTTGCAATCAAGACACAAATCTAAATTTTGAAAAGAGAGTTGGTCAAAATTTAGAGACTTTAATCAACTTCAAGGCTCCTACACAAACTCTTATAAAAATGTCTTTCATTTATACGATTTTGATCTGATAGGCTTGAAAATTTGTGTTAAAAAACCGTCTCACCCCCAAAAAAGACATTATCAATTGAGAACGCACTTTGCCGTCCAAATTTTCTGACCACTTTTCCTCGCTCAAAATTGCACCGAATTGGTTAAAAGTTGAAAAAAAAGATATCCCGTTCCAAGATCGACCTGTTGCTGCTGCTGCTGTTCCACATGTGTTCAAAAAAAAAAATCAGCACCAGCTCCAGAAACATATAAAAATAAACACACACGCTAGCAGCGTTACGATGAAGAAAATCGGTCAAGAAAGCGGCTCAATCTCGCCCCACCTCCTCCCCCTTCACTCACATGGCAGAATTAAAGCATACAAAATTATCGGGGTTTTGTTTCAAGAGAGCGTGCGCGGCTTTTCCACGCCTTCACACATCATAATTAAATATGTAACTATGCTCTCCGAAAGGCGCATATGATTTAAGGTGGAAGAGCGAAACGAAAAACGAAAAGCAAACTTCTCCAAAAATGATGGCAGGTGTTAGACTACCGTTCCGGCGAGCAGTTCCGACGTGGGGGCTTTACTCGTTTTTTTTTTTTACGTAATTGATACTCGCGAGAATGGTGTCAAAAATTATTAAGTGCTTTTGAATGTGCTGCACCGTAAGTTGCTCGATTGTGGTGAAAGTACCGCCAGGAAGTGTCAGAATTTTCGACAGTTGCATTTTACGATTTGATGATTCGCAAGCAGTCAGCGATTGATTCGACCGCTTCACACAAATACTTCGTGAATTGTCTGGCCTACTCCGCTCGTCAGTGACAATCACACAAAAGCAGTTGCTCAGAGAGGATCATAGTTAACAAAAAACCGGCGTGGCACTCGTTTGGTCTGCACTGTCACAGTAAGCCGTGAATTTGAATAATGCATGGTGTAAGTTGCTGTCAAATGCGTCTTTTATGTTGTGTAAACAAGTAATTTGCAAAATGATTTTGAAGAAATTGATTTTGAGCAAATGAATCAATGATTAAAACACAACCAATCGCAGACGATTTTGAATCAGCTTGGAGTGACAAAACGCGTTCGAAGAAAGAGAGAGAGAGAGAGTTGAAGAGCAGAAGAGAGTACGAGGTAGTGATGATGATGAAGAATATAGATGTTATTTTAGTTAAACCAATCACTTTTTTTCAAAATAATTTTAACAAAAACTGATTTTAATGTAAATAAAGGGTCTCTCTTGCAAACTCTCCTACAATTACATTTTTCTAATCTAAAATGCTATCTAACTTTTAATAAATTCCCTTTACTCAGTGAACCCACAATTCGACATAATTCCATTAGTTTCCTCAACAATTCAACATTGCCAAGTGAAAGAAAAAAACAAAAAAGGCAATTAAAAAAACCAACAACACCAGAGCTGCTTGTTCCAATAGTGAAACAAGAGCGCACAACAAAAACAAGTTCAATTACTACTCAACAGACAAAAACAAAAACAGTCCACTATACAATCGAAGCATGCCAGCTGACAGCTGCCAGACGCACACGCACACAGCCTACTGGGGCTCAGTGAGCGCATTGAACGAATCATAACAATAATGAGTGCGCGCGCGCAAAAAATGTTGAAGAAAAAACTAAAGCAAGTAGCATGTACTAAAGTAAAGCAAACCTAACGGATTGTGTTGTGGTGTGCTATTTTTTTCCCCTTCTTCCAAATGTTTTGCGCCGCTTGGGTTGGCTTCCTCAAGCTTGGCTTCGGTGTGTGAATTGGTCAATGAAAAAAAAAAGCTATGAACCGAGGAAAACATTGAGGAAGAAGACCAAAAGTCCCAGAAATCGTAGCAATCGCGCTAGGCTTAACTTTATTAGACACACGTGGTATTGTTTTGTGTTATTAAATTATGCGCTCGATGTTTTGCCCGGCAGCAGCTGTTTGTTTTGGGGTGGTTGGACCTATTTTCGACCCATCGTGTACCTATTTTGGACCTGCTCTGTTTTATTCTAGTTAAAAAGTTTAAGTAGTTTTCAAACTTTTAAAATTAATTTCTGCTGACATAAAATCAAAAAAAAAAAATAGCAGCAAAAAAATAAAATAGAGTCGTCTACCCCCAAACCCATTCGACATTACAGTGTGACTGGTTCCTGCTATTATTGGATGGCGCTCGGGTAGGGAACCTTGGGAACTTTCACTACTCTCGCGCAGCACTTTGCCTTTTGCTCGTAGGAAAATGACGACGACGCTGCCGCCGAAGAGAACTGGTTGTTTCTGAGCACGGAGGAAAAGGTGGCGGCAGTTAAAACAATTTTTCGCGGCATTTCGTTATGGTTATTTCGGCAAGGTGGGGGATGAAAGAGGTTGGAAATGGGGGAACAAGCTTTGACTTTGAGTGATTTAATTGAGATTTTTAATTTTCTTGTTTTAGTGAGCATATGGTTTTTTGTGCTTAGGTGTGGGAAATTTAAATTTGAAGAAATATGGCTCATTATGGTAATGACTTATCGTTTGCTGTATTGGTGCCTCCGATGACTTTTTTAAAGTGTTAAACATACCTGAGAAGAGAAAAAGAAAAATAATCACATTAGAATTTTGAAAACAATAACGTTAGTTACATACAAAAATTTTATAATCATAAATTTCATAATTTTGAATCATAAACAAAAAGAATTGTTTGCTCTAGGTATAGAATACAATGATTAGTATATACTTAAAAAGATTGTAAATTTTGTCATCAAGCAATGAAATTTTATCAATTTGACCATGAGAGTTATAGTGTTTTTAGAAAATTACACAACGTATTTCTTAATGTTTTTATTTTTTAATGTCAAAAAAATCATATTTCCACTTTTGATTCATTAAGTTCGTGGTTGTTTAATAATATTCAAGTTAGGCCATGTTCCAAGTATTTGTTCCCCTTCCTTTCAAAATGCCCTCAAAAGTTCAGGGAGCAAATAAAATAAATATATTTTCTTCATAAAAAACACATTTAAAATTGATTGTACACTATTCAGAATGCATTGTTAAACGCTTATTTATGCGTTTTAATAATTAAAAAAACTTATAATTTTTTAATGCAAAAATTTGCTATAAGGTTTCATATTTTATTTTAATTTTTTATATTGGTCCAAAAAAGCTAAATATTACCATCATTTGCACATTTATTTATGCACAAAATATTTGAAGAATAATTGAAAAAAATGTTAAAAAAAGATTTTGAAATAATATCCGTTTTTCTATTGCCAATTGATAAAAACACATTTTCATGTGAATTTTGTTCTACCGTAAACCTTGAACTTATGAGCTATTCTTAATTTTTTATTTTATAATTTTATCACACTTAAAATGTTCAAATAAGAAATAATTAATAAAAACATATTTTCATGTGAATTTCGCTCTACATTTTGTTCTACCGAAAAACCTTGAACTTATGAGCTATTCTTAATTTTTTATTTCATAATTTAAGAAGAATATTTGATAATTTATAATTTAAGAAGAAATATTTACAATTATTTGATGATACATAATTTAAGAAGAATATTTGAAAAAAAATTAAGAGGCAGTATTTGTAAATATTGCTCGGTTTGTTCTAGAGGTCGTATCGAGGTGCTCCGATTTGGATGAAACTTTCAGAGTTTGTTTGTCTATACATGAGATGAACTCATGCCAAATATGAGCCCTCTACTACAAAAGGAAGTGGGATAAAACGAGCTTTGAAGTTTGTGGTCGAAAAACCATAAAACATCTTAAAATTGCTCGCATTTCCGTAAAACTTCATCAATTCCAACTATCTTAGATGCATTCGAATGATCTTTTGAAGCCCTTCAAAATGTGCTATAGACATCCAGGATTGGTTTTACTTTTTCTCATAGCTTTTGCAAATTACTGTGAAAAATGGATTTTTTTAAAACCTTAATAACTTTTCCCAACAGCCTCCAACACCCATACTCCCATAGGTCAAAAGTTAGGGAATTTCATGGACTATAAGCCTACGGTACTAACTTTTTGGCCAATCGCAATTTTTCTCATAGTTTTACGGTTTTTCTAGAACAAACATTTTACAACGTTAGTTTTTGCCCTGTAGACCGAGAAGACGGCACTTTTTGGTATCAATTTTGTCATATTCGGAATCCTCGGACAATTTCACGTAAGTTAGAAGTATTGGAGTTGTAATTTTGATTTAAAAAATAATTAAATAAAACATTTTTGAAAAAAGAAAAAGATCTTACTAACCCTATGACCAATACGTCAAATGCTGTATCAAGTAGGCGAAAAACTGTTTTACCCCCAATCCAACAAATTGTTAAAAAATATTTTAATTCATTCTAAACGGCAATTTTTCCAATCAAATTTACAACTCCAATACTTCTAACTTACGTGAAATTTTCCGAGGTTTCCGAATATGACAAAATTGAGATCAAAAAGTGCCGCTATGACGGCCTACAGGGCAAAAACTAACGTTGTAAAATGTTTGTTGTAGAAAAATCGAAAAACTATGAGAAAAACTGCGATTGGCCAAAAAGTTATTTCCCAAGAACTATAGTCCATAAAATTACCTATCTTTTGACCTATGGGAGTATGAGTGTTGGAGGCTGTTGGAAAAAGATATTAAGGTTTTAAAAAAATCCATTTTTAACAGTTATTTGCAAAAGCTATGAGAAAAAATCAAACCAATCCTGGATGTCTATGGCACATTTTGAAGTGCTTCAAAATACCTTTCGAATGCATCTAAGAGAGTTGGAATTGAAGAAGTTTTACGGAAATGCGAACAATTTTAAGATTTTTAATGTTTTTTCGACCTCAAACATCAAAGCCCGTTTTACCCCACTTCCCTTTGTTGTAGAGGGCTCATATTTGATATGAGTTCATCTCATGTATAGACAAACAAACGCTGAAAGTTTCATCCAAATCGGAGCACTTCGATACGACCTGTTACACATTGGTGAAAAACTCACACTTAAATTTAAAATCCGTTTTTCTATTGCCATTTTAAACAATTTATTTAAAACACATTTTCATGTGAATTTTGTTCTACCAAAAAACCTTGAACTTATGAGCTATTTTAATTTTTTTATTTTACAATTTAAGAAGAATATTTGAAAATTTATAATTTAAGATGTATAATTAATGACAATTTGATGATTTATAATTTAAAAAGAATATTTGAAAAAAAAAAAATGTAAATTAAAGATTTTGAAATAATATCCGTTTTTCTATTGCCATTTTAAACAATTTTCAGTAAAATAATAAAAACACATTTTCATGTGAATTTTGTTCTACCGAAAAACCTTGAACTAATGAGCTATTCTAATTTTTTTATTATATAATTTAAGAAGAATATTTGAAAATTTAGAATTAAAGAAGTATAATTTAAAATAATTTGATGATTTATAATTTAAGAAGAATAATTGAAAAAAAATGTTTAAAATGATTTTGAAATAATATTCGTTTTTCTATTGCCATTTTGAATCATTTTCAGTAAAATAAAAAAAACGCATTTTCATGTGAATTTTGTTCTACCGAAAAACCCTTGAACTTATGAGCTATTCTAAATTTGTTATTTTATAATTTAATCACAATCAAAATTTTTAAATAAGAAAAAAATTGCACATAATAAAAAAAATGCAAATAAATTGCATTTTTTTTTTAACAAACATTAGTTTTCACAAAAACAATGTTTTGACAAATTTGCGGTATTGGACCAAAGCATCGTTAATTAACAAAAATCTAAGTTATTTTTAAATGATGAAATTTTGCTTTTAAAAAAAATGCATTGTGCGTTAAAAAACTGTTTAAATTGTTTTCAGTTGATTGCACGATTATTTACATTATAATTTTGAAGTTTTGTGGAAAGAAATATTGACTCTCTGATTTTTCGAGCCGCTTTAAAAAAGGGGGTGGACATAAACAATTGATAAAAAAATGCAGCGGGCTAACTGTTAAATCTAAAATTGTAGTTTAAGGCTAGTCTGCAGATCGGAAGGAAAGGGGTCAAAAAACAGCTTTACGAACGGCAGGACAAAAGAGAGGGAACGTTTTCTTGGGGCTTTTCTTCACCCTCTCTGGCTTGCTTTCGCTACCACTGCTGCCCATTTGAATTTTTTCTTGACCGGTTTCTTCCTAAGTGCATACCTTACATTATGCAACAAGTTGCAAAAAGAGGATTTTTTTCAGCACGAGTCGTACATTAATCCAACGAGGTTCACCGAGTTGGATAAATACGAAGAGTGCTGAAAAAATCAAGTTTTGCAACGAGTTCCATACAACATTTTTTGCAATTCCAAAAAACATACACTGAGTGAAATTTTATGTCAAATTTTCATGTATTTTGTCAATCAATCGTTTAAATCAAAAATGTTGAAAAGTGTTACTTTTCGAAACAAGTGCTGAAAAGTTCAACTTTTCAGCACCCATTTGAGTGCTGTAAAGTAGAACTTTTCAGCATTTATTTTGAAAAGTGTTGCTATTCGATTCTGTTATTTTTGGTACAGAAAAGTAGGCTAAAAATATTTTTGCAATTCCGTCGTAAAAATACTTACTTTTCCTGTAATTCTTGAACGATGAAAAAGCCTACTTTTCTGTACCAAAAATAACAGAATCGAATAGCAACACTTTTCAAAATAAATGCTGAAAAGTTCTACTTTGTAGTAAAAACAAAAATTTTGATACTTCGGGAATATGGTTTTGAAAATAATAGACTTTTTTGGGCAACTTGATTTCTGGGACATCGTTGAGCCAACCTCCAAATTTAACGCAAGTGTCAATCAATTTCACTCAAAATTTAAAGATATTTATTTCGCCATTTTTATAAAATGATTCAATTAATAACTTCACCTGCTTCCGTGTGCCGGTTCCCTTCGTGCTGCTCGCAGATTCAATCTGCGAAGGCACAAATTTTCAATTAGCAGACCATACTAGTGCTGCACGGAATCATGCCCGCACCTGGAATGAATCCAGCAGCATCAGTCGTAGTCAGTTTAAAGCTTACAGTTAATTCACTTGGCTGCATTATTATTGCTTCCGGAGGCCTCTCCAGAAAGTAAAACAACAGGACAAGAAAAATCGCTGCAAATTTCTTCCGAACATCGTAGTCAGTGATTTAACCCTTAATTAACCACTTAAGTTATTGAAAATCAATTAAAAAATCAAAAAAGTTGATTGAAAGTAATGAAAATATTGATGATTTTGATAAAAAATAAGAATAATGATAAAAAGTTAATTAATTACTAAACAACACGTGTCTTGATTTGGAATAAACCTTGCTTAAATTTTTATTTTTGACATTCGAGGTTTAAACAACATCATCGCCCTACAAGTCCAAGTCAGTGCAAGTCCACTCCACCCCTCAACCTCAATGCAGGAAAATTGCACAAGTGAAATGAAAAACTGCACCGCGCTCTGTTAAGGGGAACAACACCTCGCACCATTCCCGGCCTATTTTCGCGCGCCTGAAACCAGTCAGTCTGGAGACTGGAGAAAGCCAATTCCACACACACTCTTTCCCCTCTCTGGAACAGGTAGCGGTAGCCGGTTTAGTCACAGAGGGGCTTGCTTAAGTGGCTTAAGTGTGAGATCTGGGGACGTACTGGGCTTGTTCCCCTTTTTTGAAACTCTGAAAGACGCTTTTGCAGCGGGGTCCGCAAAGTTCAAAAGGCTAATTGAGATTTTTGTTTTGCGAGATGAGGGTCGTTTTAAGCCAAGGTGGACGATGTGCCACAAGAGGTTATCACTTTTGGGACCGTTGCTTGGCTGTCAAAACTGCAATTTATGACGCGCGGACGGTAAACCTAGTTTCCGTACGTGGAGATAAGCTATGTTGTGGTGGGATTATTAAAATTAAAGGAATGTGAATGACTGTATCAGGCTATGCTGGAACAGTACATCCTCGACCACTTCAAGCAATCTTTTTCCAGTGACGTTTAATCCCTACTGCTCCGATTCCCAACCAAAACAAACCAAAACGTAAAGGTACCGCTCTCCGGGCCCACCCTCGTACAAATCGTGATCTCTCATCACTGTCACCCGCTTGCTGCGATCAATCAACAAGTCCCAAACCCACGCGAACGAATGCGCGCCACCACCTCAAACTGCCTCAATTATCACCGTTTTGCTCCTTCCAGCCAGGGAGCAACTAAGCTACCTCTCGCGCCTTAATCGCACACCAGTTGCGCTCTCCAAGCGGGTGTCAAGAACCCGTCAAGCCCGGTGACGATCACGACTCCACACGCGACGTCGCCGACCGGCACTCCCTGCTGAAGTCTCGTACCGTTTGATCTTGAATCTCGGTCAAGTTTCTCTCCTCTGCCCGCTCGATTCGTTTCAACTTTCCGTTTCAAACTGCGCTGCACTTGGCTTAGGGAAATGATTTGTCACCGCTAGCCTCTCTCGAGTGAAGATGGCACTTTTGAGCAAAGCGGTCTCTTGGCGGGGTATTCCGAAGAAGTGGATTTGCGTGTGGCCCCTTGCGGAAGATTGGAGGTTGGAGACCGCAATCAACCACCTGCTGAAACGAATCGTGCAGTCCTCCAGAGAGGGTCACAGATATTGGAGAGATGTGCATCAGTTTCGTGGTGATGACTTAGTGGAACTTAACCTATTTTAAGAAGAGAGTTTGACCATGCATGTGTTGTTCAAACAATGACACATCATCAAAGGCAAAATCAAAATCTCAACTTGAAGCTAAACAGTCAAAACAAAAACAGCAACATTTCAATGAAAAAAGACTTGTGAAATGTTGATTGCACAGATATTTTTATTTTTGTAATAATTCTTTTTGCCTCATGAAATTTTGAGCAATTTATTGAAAAAGGCGACATAAACTAAAGATCCACCTATCTCTCGAAAATATCTAAACAACGAGCAAAAACATAAAAAAGTAAATTACATTTCAGATTGTTTTCAGATGATTAGACTTCTATTTTCATGAAAATTCAATTTTTTCTTTGGGAATTGAATAGTTTTTTGACAAAAAAAATTGCCTCCAGATTTTTAAACCTTTTTTGAAGGGGAGGCGACATACACTTTGAAAAATATTTGCAACGGCCTTATTTTTCTAACAAACTTTTTTAAAAACGGCCTTAACATTTTTTTTAACAAATGTGGTTGGACCTAAAGTCTTTTTAAACCATCTTTTAATTAACCCTGATAAAAAAACTTTGAAAAATATTAGAAATTTTGTCACGGTTAAATGTTATTTGAAAAGTAAAAAAATAAAGTACATTTTTAATTCG
The DNA here is from genome assembly GCF_016801865.2 of Culex pipiens pallens. Classification (NCBI taxonomy): domain Eukaryota; kingdom Metazoa; phylum Arthropoda; class Insecta; order Diptera; family Culicidae; genus Culex; species Culex pipiens. The sequence goes on along the minus strand of NC_068937.1, from coordinate 52,113,802 downwards.
AAAAATAAGGTGAGCAATTCTCTCAGATTTCGGTCATTAGATTTTTTTTTGTATTTTTTAATCCGGCTGAAACTTTTTTGGTGCCAAAGAAGAAGCCATTTTGCATAACTAGTTCGTTCATATTATTTTCCATACAAAATTTGGTAGCTCTCCATACAAAAAATGATTTATGATTATATCTTTTGAAGAAGTTTTTGGATCGATTCGGTGTCTTCGGCAAAATTGTAGGTATGAATAAAGACTACACTGAAAAAATGGTGCACGGTAAAAAAAAATTTGGCGATTTTTTTATTTATTTTTTTGTTTCTAAAACTTGATTTGCAAAAACAAAACACTAGGTCTATTCCCGTACTGCAGAATTCTGCAATTCTGCACAAAAACGGCAGCAGCGCGTTCCCACTCTAACTTTTGGGGGGGGAGCGGGCGATTATCGGGCATCTCCAGTGCCAGTTCAGATTCTTAAGCCAAGACACACACCTTAAAAATTTCGATTTTTGTGTTGCACACTCACACCAACATCATACGCGCTCTCCATCACGCACACTACCACAGTTTTCATAACGGCAAGCTGTCAAACTTTTTTTGCTTTTGTCAAACGTGATAAATCAGTTTGGTGGCAAGTTTGTTGGTTGGTGCGATTGTTTTTTTTTTCGTTTTATTTAAATAATACGCCAAATTGAAGGTAATTAGTCTTATTAAATAACTAATCATTCATGCTATAGAAGCTTCATTTCCCGGTAAAAGGTTTTGGTTGCTTTCTCCAGACTGTGGAACAACCAACAGGGACGACTTAGCAGCTCCCTCCCCGGCCGCCATGGTCCTGGCCAAACCAAGGAGGAACCCCATTGCGGATGCTTCGTTTCGCAACAAAATCAAGGACGGCATCGCAGCTGCGGAAGGTCCGCAGCCGTCTTCATGAGTTGTCACAAGAACCGATGACTTGGCAGCTTCCTCTTCCGCCACCTCTTCCAAGCGGCGCACAGCTTTTCAACGACCAAAACGCCCACCTTGGCCTGACCCAACTCCCGGCAACATTGGCGCCCAATCCGGATCATGCATAACGCGCTGCAACGCAGGTCGTCGAACCGGCCGATGCCAATCCGGCTGGCAGTTTTTGCAGACTGCAAGAGCAAATTGATTCTCCGCGCCGTCGCCAACTCAACGTTTTCCGACGGATCAACCGCGGACGAGCTGGTCAACTCGCAGCGCAAGATGCTTTGCGAGCAGGACGTCGAACCGGCCGCCGCCAACCCGGCCGTCTAGCAGTTTGTCCAGTCCGTCTGCTCCAACATCCAGCGCAGTATGTCGATGCTGAGCCAAACTGTCGCCGGAACGAAACAATTCTTTGCGCCGCCACCGCAGCAGTCTATGGCCAACTTATGGTTTTCCGGCGGATCAACTACGACCAACTCGCTGCAGCAGATTCAACCTGTCGCAACTTCAGGGACGTCACGTCGCCGAGCCGGCCAAGGTCGCTTCGGCAAGAGTTTCGTCAGTTGCAAACTCAACTGATTAGCAAACTCAACGTTGATTAGCTAAAGTGCTGCGCATTTGTTTCTATTTTTTCTTCTTTTTTCGAGAGAGCATTGACTTCTCGCACCATTATGTTCCGCTTGATCTGCAGGAAAGTAACTTTTCTTTAACTAAGTTATTTTTTAATTTAATTTGAATTTAACCTCAAAGCAATCATTTTTAATTTTGCTTAATGTACAAAAATTGATTTGATCTTCACAAATTTAAACTATATTTATCGAAATTGAATTAAATTGAACTCAAAAAAAAAAATCCAATTATACTAAATTTACAATAATTTAATTAAATCGAATAAGTGTAACTAAATTCAGCTAATTTTTTTCTAATGTTATAATGAGTTTTAACGAAACTTTACTAAATTTTAACTTGTAGTTACAAAGATTTACAAACTTGAACTAATTTGTACTTATCTGATTATCTGATAAGTACAATTTAGTTCAAGTTTGTAAATCTTTGTAACTACAAATTAAAATTTAGTAAAATTTCGTTAAAACTCATTATAACATTAGAAAAAATTAGATGAATTTAGTTACACTCGATTTAATTAAATTATGGTAAATTTAGTATTATTGGATTAATCTTTTTTAGTTCAATTTAATTCAATTTCTATAAATATAGTTTAAATGTTACCATTTTATACTAGTTTTATTCAATTTAAACTGAATTTAAATTATTTTAAGTAAATTGAACCAAATTTCAAAAATTTTCCTAAATTTTTAATTTTAACTAAATCTTACTAAATAAAACTAATTTTGCCATGATTAAGTAATTCAAAACAAAATTTGCTTATTTTTAAGTTCTATTCTATTATTTTGACTTCTTTTGAGCTATTTGGCTATTAAGTTTTGAGCTATTTTAGCTAATTTTAAATTAATTGACCTTATTTTATCAAGACAAAACTGGACAAAGTTATTTTAACTAATTTGAAATTTAAAAACAAATCAATACCTAATTTATGCTTATTCAAACTAATGTTTACTTATTTTGACTTGTTGAAACTAAATTCAATTATTAAACTTAGCTAAATTTAACGTAATTTAACTTAATTTTACTAAATCTAACTAAATTCAACACAATTCAACAAAAATTAACTAAATTTGACCTAATTGAACTTAATCAAATTTATTTAAATTTAACTTAATTTTACAAAATTGAACTAAATTCAACAAAAAATATGTCAAGTTAATTTTCTATTTAACATAACTAAATTAACCTTAATTTAACATAATTCAACTTAATTTAACTAAATTCAACACAGTTTAACATAAACTAACTGAATTCTACTAAATTCAATAAAGCATAACTAGATTTGATCTAATTTAACTTTATTTTATATAAATTTAACTTAATGTTACAAAATTTATCGAAATTAAACAAAAATTAACTAGATTCAGTTAAATTCAATAAAACTTAACAAAATTTCACCTGAATCTTAACTTAACTTACTTTAACGCAGTTCAACGTTGTGTAACTTAATTCAACGTTATTTAACTGAATTTAACTTAATATAACTTAGTTTATCAAAATTTAACTTAATTTAACTTGAATTATCCTAATTTAACTCAATTGAACTAAATTTCACTTAACTTAAGTTATTTTTCTCGAAATTTATTTTCTCTAATTTATCTTTATTGAACCAAAAAAAAAAATAACCTAATTTACCTTAATTGAACTTAGTTTATTTTAATTTATCTTAGTTTAAATTAATTCAACTTAATTTAAGTAATTCAATTTAATTTTACTAACCTTAACTATATTTAATTTTATTTAAAAAATAAAAAAATTCTAAATTTAATTTAATTTAACATAACTTAAAGTAATTAAACTAAATTTAACTCAATTTAATTTTGATTATGTTCAATCAATTTAAATTAAGTTCAATTCAGTTAAATTTAATTAAATTTATTTGGATTTGGTTAATTTTTTTAAATGGAATTAAATTTAGTTAAATCTTGTAAAATTATGTTGAATTGCGTTGAATTAAGTTGAGTAAAGTTGAATTATGTTAAAATTTGGTAAAAATTAAGAAACATAGAAAGACTTAGTTAATTGAACATAATTTCATTTCCAATATCTTAATTTAACTTATGTTATTGAAATTAAGCTTTATTTAACATAATTTATCTTTTTTAACTTAAATTATCTTAATTTAGCTTAATTTATCTTTATTTAAATTTATTGAACTCAATTTTACTCAATTTAACAAAATTCAACTAAATTTTGCTTCATTTATCTTTATTTAACTAAATTTTACGTAATTTACCCTTATTAAACTTAATTTTACTTAATTAAACATAATTTAACTGAATTAAATCTAATTTAAATTAATTAAACTTCAATAATTAATTTAACTTATTTAAACTTAATTAACTAAATTTTACTTGATTTTATTAAACTTTACTAAATTTAAGTAAACCTAATTTATTTTTCTCAAATTTTATTTTTCTTATTTGTCTTTGTTGAACCTAATTAACCTTAATTTATCTTATTGTTTTAATTTATACTTATTTATATTAATTCAAATTAATTTTACCTAACATAATTTTACTAAATTTAATCAAATAAAGCTTATTTTACCAAAATTTAACTTAATTTAACCTTATTTAACGTAATTCAACTTAATTTAACCTAATTTAACTTAATTTAACGTAATTAAATTTAATTTAACTACATTTATCTTAATTTAACTTAATTTTACTTATTTAAACTTAATTTTACTAAATTTAACTAAATTTAAATTTATTTTACTTATTTTTACCTAAATTAACTAAATTTAATTAAAAAGTGTTAAATTTAGTAAAATGTTGCTGAATTTAGTCACATTTAGATACATTTAGTAAAATTTTTAAAACATAAATTTGGTGAAATTTAGCTTAATAAAGTAAAATTTCGTTGAATTTGGCTAAATTTAGTTAAATTAAGTAAAATTAAGATGAATCTACTAAAATTAATTTGATTAAGGTAAAATAAAGTAAAATTAAGTTGAGTAAAGTTTAAGTAGGCTAAATAGAATTACAATTAAGTACAATTAAGTTAAATTTTGTTAATTTGATGTCAATGTAGTTAATTGATTAAAATTTAGTCATTTGTTTTAACTTGGTTCATTTTATTTATTAAGTTTAAACAATTTCAATTTTGTTTAATAAAGTTAACTTTAGTAATTTCATTTCAGTTCATTTTAGTAGTAAGATTTCGTTAACATTAAGTGAAATTTATTTAAATTTAGTTAACTTTAGTTAGAGTTAGTAAAATTTAGAAATTAATGATTGAAATTTTGTACAATTGATTTATGCTTAATAAAATTTACGAAATATTTCTAAATTTTACAAAATATAACTAATTTTAACTGAAATAAAATCAATTTTATAAAATTTTAATCATAAATTTCAAATTTAACTAACTCTAACTAAAGTCAATTAAATTTAGATAAATTTCACTTAATGTTCACTAAATGTTACTACTAAAATTAGCTAGAATCTAATTACTAAAGATAACTTTATGAAACAAAATTGAAATTAATTAAACTTAATAAACTTAATTAATAAAAAAAATTAACTAAATTAAAACAAATTCTTAAATTTGAATCAATTAACTGAATTGACATTAAATTAACTTAATTTTACAATATTTGACATTTTTTTCAAGTTAATATAAATTTAACCATTTGTTACTAAATTTGTATTAATTTAACTGAATTTTACTTAATTTCAATAAATTTTACACATTCAAAATCAAATTGACAAAATTTAACATAATTTTACTCAATTTTACTAAATTTTGTTTCAATAATGATGAATTTAGCCTAATTTAACTTTATTCTACTTATTTAACTAAGTTTAGCTAAATTCAACTGATATTTAATTAATTTAACTTAATTTCACTAGATTTAACTTAATAACACTTAATTCAACTTTATTTCACAACATTTAACTTAATTTACCTTAATTTTAATTAATATTATTCAATTAAACTAAATGTAGCATAATTTTACAGATTTTACTACATTTAACTAAATTTTACCTCGCTTACTAACTTTAACCAAATTGAAACTAGTTTGAATTAATTTTGTTAAATTTTTACTTAATTATACTTAATTTGCTTGTTTTTACTCAATTAGCATATTTTTTCTTAATTTATTTAAATTTAACTCAATTAAACAAATTTAAATTAAATTTAACTTAATTTAGCTAAACTGAAGTAAATTTTACTAAATTAAACTTATTTCAACTTAATATAAGTTAAATTAAACTTAATTTAACGTAATTCAACTTAGTTTACCAAAATTTTACAAAATTTAGCAATATTTAACTTTATTTATCTTGATATAACATTATTCAACTTTACCTAAGTTTATTTAACTATATTTAATTTTATTTGACTTTATTATCCTTTATTTAACTTTATTTAATTTTATTTAAATTTATATAACTTTATGTAACTTTATTTAACAATATTTAACTTTATTCAACTATATTTAACTTTATTTAACTTTAATTAACTCAATCTGAACTCAATTCAACTTAGTTTATGTAAATATTTCTTCATTTAACTTAACTAAATTCACTATATTTAACAATACTTAGCAAACCGAATTCAACTTTATTTAATTTAATTTAGTGAGAAATTTAACTTAATTTATCTAAATTTAACTTAGTTCAACTGAATTTAACTAAATTTAAGAACAACTGATTCTAACTAAATTTAAAGTCAACTGATTCTAACTAAATTCAACTGAATCAAACTAAATTTTACTGAAATAAACTAAATTTAAATAAATTAAACTAAATGTAACGGATTTTAACTAAGTTCAACTAATTTATACTAGATTTAACTTAATTCAACTGAATTTTAAGACGTTAAACTTAATTTAACTAAATTTTGCTGAATTTAACTTGTTGTAAATATAACATAATTTTGTTTTATTAAACTAAACTGAACTATTGAACTAAATTTAAGTTAATTTTACTAAATTTATGTAACAAAATTTTACTAAATTTTATTAAATTTTACTAAATTAAACTAATTTGACTAAATTTTAATAAATTTAACTAAGTTCAATCAAATTAAACTTGATTTATCAAAATTTATTTCAATTTAATTTGATTTATATAAATTGAACTGAAAAATGCAATAAATTCTTTTGAATTCAACTAAATTTACTTAATTTAACTAAATTAATCTTAATGTAACTTTATTTAAATATATTCAAATAAGTTTAACTAAAACTAGATTTAACTTAATTCACATCAATTTAACTCAATTTAACTTAATTAAGCTAAATTTGACTGGTATATACTAAATTAAACTGCATTTCACAAAATTAAACTAAACTTAATAAAATTTACCTAATTCAACTAAATTCAAATAATTACTACTAATTTTAAGTTATTAATACTATTTTGGTTAGTTTAGTCAAATAATTTAATCAATTTCAGTTATTTAAACCAAAAGGACCAGTTTAAATTTATTTCATGTTATTAGTTCACTTTTATTTATGTAAGCTAGTTTTAAAAAGGTTTAGTGGCTTTTATTGTAATTTTAAGAAATTTTTGAATAAACATTTTAATCTGTTTTGTTTTTTTATCACCCTATTCGTCTTGATCACCCTAACCGCTCTAAACTGAATCCGGAAATACTAAAGAAGAAGAAGCACCCCCGAAATGCGCCCCGTTCCGCCATCGCTTTTTTGCCCGTTATCGTGGTCAAAACGGGCCCAAAAGCGTGCCACAGACGGGCGTAACACAGCGGCCAAAATGCGTAACGCCCGCCTAAATGTTGCATTCTGGCACGCAATGGGCCACAACGAGGGGAAAAAGCGTGCTGAAAATCGGGCCCGCTTTCAGGCAAAACGTCCCCGCTTTTTGGACGTTTTCCGCCCATTTTTCTATGTGGGTTCCCGTACTTTTCTGCAACATAAGTAACTTTTCTCTCAGGTAGAACTTCTGCAGTGAGAGAGGTAGAAGTTGCAGCAAAACCGTTCCCGTACTTTTCTGCAAGCTCTCTCTTCTCTTTCTTGTTGAAAAGTTACTGCAATTTGGTGTGATGGATGTTGAGTACACGCTTACATAAAATTTGCAAAATGGGTTAAATAAAGCATTTCATCATTAGTTGTAATAATAAATGATTTTGGGATAGTTTTATTTATGTCTGGTTTTATTAAGAACGATTTTTTTATGTTAAGCGATTTTTTTAGTGTTATTATTTTTACCTGATAAAAATTGATAACTTAAGCCATAGTATTACAGCACGTACTATAAAAACAATGTACCTTTAACGGTGCTACTAATTTGTATTCTTATATGGACAAAAAAAATTGATGTAATTTTGTTGAAATTAAAATTTTGAAATGGTGAAGAATTTAAGAATTCAATTCTTAAATTCTTCGCCATCTTGAAACACACACATTTTTTTGAGTCATATTTTAGGTTAGACACTTAAATTTAGAGGATCTAGAGATTGGAAATTTGGACTGTTTCTATTTTATTTATGTTTGAATTTTAACATTTTTGATTTACAGATTTTTTTTTAAATTTTTTTATATTTACTTATTTTTGAAATTATAATTTCTTCAATTTTGTATCTTATTATTTTTTAACTGTAACTTTTCAATTTTTGGTGTTCTGAACTTATAAATATTCAAACTTAAGTTTTTTTAATTCGATTTTTTTCAACCTTAAATTTTTTTTATTTTGAATTTTTTAAATTAATATTCTTTTGAAGCTTTTTTTTTAGTTTTTTTTATATATTTTTGAATATGAATTTCTTAATTTCCAGATTTTTTAATTTAAATGTTTCAAAAATTTTGAGTTTTTGATTCATTTTTTTTGAATTTGTCAATTTCGCTGCGTCACCGTCGTTCTTTCATGTGACATCCAGTCATTATTTATTTATGTTATCATGAATAATCTTTCAAACATTCTGCAATTAAAACATGGGTTTTTGGTCCTTTGTTTGTCTTTTTTTTAATCATATTTATTAAATGTACCTGCCACTCTAATTTGTCAAATTGTTTACCTAATGTAAAAAAATTGAGTTGTTTCTTATATTAATTTCTACCTAAGCATAATTAATTTCTAGTTACTTAATAAATAATACATACTTGATTTTTTAAATAAAATGTTGTGCTGTATAAAAAATAATCTCTCCGTTAACTTGTTTCAATTACTTTTTTGTGAACCATTTTTTTAATATTTTGAAATAATTAAAAAAAAACTTTAATACCCAATTTGAGTAAATCCACTCAACTGTGTACAATATTGCAGAAAAAGTACTGGCTCGCGCTACCCAGGCAAAAGTTTTGCGGTTTCTCTCCATGCAGAACTTCTGCAAAAGAGAGAGATGAAGAGAACGAGCTGAAAAGTACGGGAACGTGCTGCAAAAAAGAGACTTATGCTGGCTGCAGAATTCTGCAGAAGCTGCAGAAATTCTACAATTCTGCAAGTACGGGAATAGACCTACTATTTTTAATTTTTTTTTATATTTTTTAGGGGACATCAAAAGCCAACTTTTCAGAAATTTCCAGGTTGTGCAAAAATTCTCGGTCAACAGTTATGATTTTTCGAATTAATACATACTGATTTTTTTTTTAAATCGAAATGTCGGTCGCAAAAATGTTCAACTTCATTTTTCAATGTAAAATCAAATTTGCAATCAATAAGTTCTTTAGTGAAATTTTGATTCAATTAATTGATTCAGCAATTGGAACACAACCTGGATTTCGAAAAAGGGTTTGGTGTCAAAACGGCCAAATAAAGTAGAGCCCGAGCCTGTTGCAGATATCGGAGCTGCTTTCCTGATTCCAACGCGAAGAATCATCATATCAAGAGCAAGATCAGTCAAGATTTTCCAGCAGCAACAAATTCATCCGGTACACTTTCATGGACAACGGAGGAGTCCTTCGGCAACGTCACCAATCCCAGCTGAAAGTTGTCGAAGGGAGTTCATCCGGTCGCAAGTTTATCAAATCGGCAAACTCCTGGAACTCAAATGAAGCTGGTCTTGAAGATAACATTATTTGGTGAGCCCGTTCCTTTTCTAAAACAAAAAACTCTCTCACTAATACTCTTACATTCTCACATTTCACTAAAGTCAACCTACGCCAACCTTATTATATACGTGGTAGGGTGTTCCCTTGGTCGTACGCTGTGAGTTGTGGATTGCCTGCTTCTCTAATGAAGGTTCAACTGGGGGGCATGCTTATTAATTTCTCGTCGCTCCATACCCTCAGTGACGTGATAAGAGCTAGGGCGTCTATGCGAAGTGTCCCTACACCCGCTACAAATTTCCGGCGCTTGGGTATGGGGATCATACATACATACATACATACAACCTGGAAATTTCTGAAAAGTTGGCATTTGATGTCGCCTAAAACATATCAAAAATGAAAACAAAATTAAAAATAGTTTTTTTTTGCAAATCAAGTTTTAGTGACATAAATTTAAATAAAAAATCAACAAAATTTTGCTTACCGTGTATCATATTTTTTCAGTGTAGTCCTTATCCATACCTTCAACTTTGTCGAATACATCAAATCGATCAAAAAATTCCATCAAATGATACAGATTTTTAAATTTTCCAAATTTGTATGGAAAATTACATACCGAAAGCACCATAAAGTTTCAGTCGGAATAAAAAAAATACAAAAAAATAAACCGATTTCGTAGGGAATTGGAAATGAAAAATATTCAAAATTTGATATTTGTGTTCCAAATGTATCTTTAAATAATTATAGTATATAGAATTCGATCACACTCAGTTACTTTGTTCGAAATTCGAACCAATATATTATAATGATGAAAAAAAATTGCAATATATTTCAAGCAGTTCGATCTTCAGAACAAATGTCTAAATATATAAATACCAAAACAACGTTCTTGAATTTATGTTCACTCGCGAAAAGGTGGATTTTTTATTCGATTTCCGACTCGAATGCGGGATAAATTATTCTGCCTCTAAATTTATGTTATATATTTGCTTTTAAACGAATCCAGTGTTGTATCTGTCGATGGTGATATCTCTTATAGCTCCAATCAACCCTACTTCGTGGTCCCTTAGATTTCGTTTACTTTAAAAGCCTTTCGAAATGTCAATGATGTATGTTTGTAAAGACAATTTTTGCCATTCTCACTGAGGAAAGGCTATAAAATCACTTGGAAAATGAACTTTTTAATTTGACCTACCAGACCCAACTTCATTTATACTTAGCAAAGCAAAGCAATCCACTTTAACGACCCCCGGGTCTTTTGTGGGCTCTGTTGCTAGTTTCTGCTCATTTCTAGGCGTCCGAAGATTATGTGTGGTGAGTCACCCAAAACCTCTTTTACGCAAATGGACCGACGTTTTACTTCCCCATCCGATAGAAGGCCAGGAGGATAAGGCGGGAATCGAACCCGCCCCCCATAGCAACTTAGGGATTCATACTTATCGACTCAGAATCAAGTTCCGAAAAAATGTCTGTGCGTGTGTGGGGATGTTGATCAAAAATATGCACTTGATTTTCTCGGCTTTGGCTGAATGAATTTTGTCTGGATGTGGTCCATTCGGTTCACTTTCAGGTCCTACAGCTTGGTATTAAAAATTGTACCGTTTCATTGAGTCCTTTAAACGTTATGATAAAAAAGCTATTAAGACGACTACAAAAAAGGGTGATTTTCAACATAACCTCAAATGGCCGAGTCTGATCGCCACGGAGAAGCCGTGTAGCGGGTTGCCATTTTGTTCAAAGGCGGTGTCTGTATGTTTTACACAAAAAGTCTGTAGGTATTTTTTTTATTCATAACTTATTGTTATAAAGACCTCTTAGGTGCTGCGATCACGTTAGGGGGTGCTTGGAATCACTCTATAAATGAGAGGAAGCATCAACCAATTATTGGATAAAGTAACGTTTTTTGGGAAGCTTTGCTTTGTAGGGGGTTTGACAATCGTTTGTTTTTGTTTGCTAGACGTTGTCACGATACTATTCCATGACAGGGTATTAAAAAATAATGTTACTCACAGAGTCTTCATATTTCATCGTTCTGTACACTGATGCTTCTCTTTCTCGATGGTTCTTCGATACTGATAACCAGAGAGTGACTTGTTTTCCTTTTACTTTTTTTCATCGGTTTGAAAACACTTACAACTGACAACCTTCCCCTATAAAAATCTCCAATGACCACAAAACACCTTACGAGCTCGATACACTGAAAGCTTAAACTGTGTTGCATCGCCACCCCAAGCCACGTGGTTGCCGCAGAAGAGTGCTGCGCCCCAATCCAAACAACATCTCCCGGAATAGCTGTAGTTTTGCTGCCGCCACCTGCAGCGCCACTCTCAATTGCGTGATCGGGAATCCATCGACGGCAGCCTCATCCACGAGAGGCCGAAACCGGTGATGATTTGATTTGATTTTCTGGCTTTCCCCCTCTGTGTTCGGGGTTGGGTTGGGACTGCCAAGGGAGCGGGAGGGGCGGGAGCTGTAACAAATTCAATTGATCGGTTCGGATTCCTGGCGTGCCGGCAGCAGCACCAGCCACGGAAGACCTACTTTTGGCGGGATGAGGCGCGTGTAGCTGTTCTTGGAATTATGGGTTTTCGGCGCAGGTTGTTTGGACAATTTTTAAAAGTTGCTGTATTTTGAAAATTTTCGTGTGTATGAAAGTGAATCTAAATTAAGTTGAAGCATTTTAAACATATTTTTGGACACGACTTATTATGACTTAAGACTTGTTCAAATTTACGAGATAAAACTATGGAAAAGAGTTATAAAAAAATATAAATTCCCGTTTTCAGGATTACATTTCGAGCAACTTTTGTTCTATGAAAACTTCACTTCTCTAATTTTATGTTTTTATTTTTAAGTATTTTTATATGCATTTTTCTTGTTCAGTTCTGTAATTAATTTGTTTTAGTTTTAGGACAATTGGGTCCTAAAATGAAGCTTAGATTGCTGATATTATTGTTTACAGCTATAAAGCTTATTATTCTGAGCACAATGACCCTTCGTACGACCACAAAGAGTTTAAAATTGATTTTAAATCAATTTTGAAAAATTAACCTCGCGGTCCTTCTTAACAGAAAAGCTCCTACTTGACAGCTCGTTCCAAGGGAACCATAGTTGATCCATCAAAAAAATGTTGTCTTGTCAAAATTTATTTTTGCATAAAAATGAAAAAAAGTGATCAGAAATGGTTTTTAATGGTGTTTTTTACCGTTGTACATAAAAATTAACATAGGGCTTTAGTACCCAATTAAGTCCTAAAATCGGAGTTCCTGTTTTTATTCATTGAGCAGATACTTTCATCCTTTCTAATCGTAAATATGTAAATATTTGAATGTAAGCAAAATAATTTTTATAACTGAGAATAAAATTTTAAAGTAAGTTGACAGCCCCGCCCGTGTGGATCAATCGGACCGCGCACTGGACTCACAATCCAGAGGTTGCCGGTTCGAATCCCGCGGCGGGCGCTCTAAAATTCTTTGTGTAAATATGAGTATCCGGCGCCGTCGCTCCGTGCCATACTCTCATACACTTAGGAGCCCAGGGCGGCGAAGTCCTTGTAGACAAAAGGAAGACACTAGTGGTTGGTACTAGCAAACTAGCCGACAGCTATAAAGTCAACTTCGTTTCGTTTTTCCTTCTAGACAGAAAAGCTCCTTCATGACCTTCATGACAGAACGAAATTGGGTCCTAAAATGAAGCTTAGATTGCTGATATTATTGTTTACAGCGATAAAGCTTACTTTTCTGAGCACAATGACCCTTTGTACGACCACAAAGAGTTGAAAATGGATTTTTAAATCAATTTTGAAAAATTAACCGCGCGGTCCTTCTTGACAGAAAAGCTCCTACTTGACAGCTCGTTCCAAGGGGACCATAGTAGATCCATCGAGAAAATGTTGTCTTGTCAAAAAAAAATTTTCCGTTAAAATGAAAAAAAGTGATTAGAAATGGTTTTTAATCGTGTTTTTTACCGTTGTACATAAAAATTGACATAGGGCTTTAGTACCCAATTCCCACTTTTTAATGCCCTGTAAAAATATAGCGACCAAAACGCGACGGTTCCGTTTTACCACAGGGCACCTGCTCTGTCAGCTACACTGTAACTGAAAATCGCACTTTGCTGAGTTCGTTTTCGCACTTTTTCATACGATTTTTTCAGTTCGATTGCGATTACACAAAAAAGTATAATCGTAGTTGAACTGAAAAAATCGTATGGAAAAGTGCGAAAACGAATTCAGCAAAGTGCGATTTTCAGTTACAGTGTACATATAAAAGTGGTAGTTTGTCTAGTAAACAAAGTAGTCGTGACCCTTCAATCATAGGTTTGCTGTATGATGTTTACCTTTTTGCGCAATTCCTTTCGAATAAACTTAAAAATTGTTTGTTTTTCAAAGAAAAAACTATATTTTAAAAAAATATTAGTTGTTTTAGACTGGTAAACAACCAATTTCTATTGAAGTAGGGCCAGTCTTAAAAACAAAAATTACTTTTTTTTATTTCGACATAAAATTTCGACCAAAATTTACTTCAGATAAATTAAGAGCGAGTCCACGAGCAAAGCATACCCATCTCGCATCGACCTCACCAATCTGCCTGAAATTTTCAGGGGTTGTTTGTACATATAAAACTAGCATCTGGCCAAAATATGAGCACTCTAGGTCAACGGGAAGTGGGGCAAATCGGGACACAAAGTTTGAAGGTTCAAAAACGTCAAAAATCGTAAAAAGGCTGTAACTTGGGCAAAATTCAATTTAATTTAAAAATTCAAAATGCATCTGAAAGGGCTTACAAAATGCAACAAAATGCAGGATAGAGCACCCCAATTGGTTAAATCTAAAGGGAGTTATTGACATTTTAGTGAAAAAATAGCATAATTTTCAAACTCAAATAAAAAAGTGTTCCATCCACATATCAACTCGGTTCGACCTGCATCTTGTAGGGGACATCTGGGACTACCATCTGAGACTGAGAACGCTTTGGGTAAGGCAGTTTAACATATTAAATAGACACTTTTACTTTTAGTGAATTTTTTGGTTGTAAATTTTTGCTCGGGGGACCCCTTAGATCCCATTTTCTGATGATAATTTTATCATATTCGTGTTCCTGAGACAATTTCACAATAGAAACATGCATAAAAATGTTTATTTTCATCCATTTTAACCCTTTAAAAAATGAAAGTTAAAAAAAAATCTTCGATTCACATTTATTGAAATTCAAGTTCGTTTCCAAGGATAGATGACACCAGAAAAAAGCAGCATCTCAATTAAAAAAAAAAAAAAAAGCTCCTACTTGACAGCTCGTTCCAAGGGAACCATAGTTGATCCATCAAAAAAATGTTGTCTTGTCAAAATTTATTTTTGCATAAAAATGAAAAAAAGTGATCAGAAATGGTTTTTAATGGTGTTTTTTACCGTTGTACATAAAAATTAACATAGGGCTTTAGTACCCAATTAAGTCCTAAAATCGGAGTTCCTGTTTTTATTCATTGAGCAGATACTTTCATCCTTTCTAATCGTAAATATGTAAATATTTGAATGTAAGCAAAATAATTTTTATAACTGAGAATAAAATTTTAAAGTAAGTTGACAGCCCCGCCCGTGTGGATCAATCGGACCGCGCACTGGACTCACAATCCAGAGGTTGCCGGTTCGAATCCCGCGGCGGGCGCTCTAAAATTCTTTGTGTAAATATGAGTATCCGGCGCCGTCGCTCCGTGCCATACTCTCATACACTTAGGAGCCCAGGGCGGCGAAGTCCTTGTAGACAAAAGGAAGACACTAGTGGTTGGTACTAGCAAACTAGCCGACAGCTATAAAGTCAACTTCGTTTCGTTTTTCCTTCTAGACAGAAAAGCTCCTTCATGACCTTCATGACAGAACGAAATTGGGTCCTAAAATGAAGCTTAGATTGCTGATATTATTGTTTACAGCGATAAAGCTTACTTTTCTGAGCACAATGACCCTTTGTACGACCACAAAGAGTTGAAAATGGATTTTTAAATCAATTTTGAAAAATTAACCGCGCGGTCCTTCTTGACAGAAAAGCTCCTACTTGACAGCTCGTTCCAAGGGGACCATAGTAGATCCATCGAGAAAATGTTGTCTTGTCAAAAAAAAATTTTCCGTTAAAATGAAAAAAAGTGATTAGAAATGGTTTTTAATCGTGTTTTTTACCGTTGTACATAAAAATTGACATAGGGCTTTAGTACCCAATTCCCACTTTTTAATGCCCTGTAAAAATATAGCGACCAAAACGCGACGGTTCCGTTTTACCACAGGGCACCTGCTCTGTCAGCTACACTGTAACTGAAAATCGCACTTTGCTGAGTTCGTTTTCGCACTTTTTCATACGATTTTTTCAGTTCGATTGCGATTACACAAAAAAGTGTAATCGTAGTTGAACTGAAAAAATCGTATGGAAAAGTGCGAAAACGAATTCAGCAAAGTGCGATTTTCAGTTACAGTGTACATATAAAAGTGGTAGTTTGTCTAGTAAACAAAGTAGTCGTGACCCTTCAATCATAGGTTTGCTGTATGATGTTTACCTTTTTGCGCAATTCCTTTCGAATAAACTTAAAAATTGTTTGTTTTTCAAAGAAAAAACTATATTTTAAAAAAATATTAGTTGTTTTAGACTGGTAAACAACCAATTTCTATTGAAGTAGGGCCAGTCTTAAAAACAAAAATTACTTTTTTTTATTTCGACATAAAATTTCGACCAAAATTTACTTCAGATAAATTAAGAGCGAGTCCACGAGCAAAGCATACCCATCTCGCATCGACCTCACCAATCTGCCTGAAATTTTCAGGGGTTGTTTGTACATATAAAACTAGCATCTGGCCAAAATATGAGCACTCTAGGTCAACGGGAAGTGGGGCAAATCGGGACACAAAGTTTGAAGGTTCAAAAACGTCAAAAATCGTAAAAAGGCTGTAACTTGGGCAAAATTCAATTTAATTTAAAAATTCAAAATGCATCTGAAAGGGCTTACAAAATGCAACAAAATGCAGGATAGAGCACCCCAATTGGTTAAATCTAAAGGGAGTTATTGACATTTTAGTGAAAAAATAGCATAATTTTCAAACTCAAATAAAAAAGTGTTCCATCCAGATATCAACTCGGTTCGACCTGCAGCTTATAGGGGACATCTGGGACTACCATCTGAGACTGAGAACGCTTTGGGTAAGGCAGTTTAACATATTAAATAGACACTTTTACTTTTAGTGAATTTTTTGGTTGTAAATTTTTGCTCGGGGGACCCCTTAGATCCCATTTTCTGATGATAATTTTATCATATTCGTGTTCCTGAGACAATTTCACAATAGAAACATGCATAAAAATGTTTATTTTCATCCATTTTAACCCTTTAAAAAATGAAAGTTAAAAAAAAATCTTCGATTCACATTTATTGAAATTCAAGTTCGTTTCCAAGGATAGATGACACCAGAAAAAAGCAGCATCTCAATTATTTTTAACTTTCATTTTTCAAAGGGTTAAAATGGATGAAAATAAACATTTTTATGAATGTTTCTATTGTGAAATTGTCTCAGGAACACGAATATGATAAAATTATCATCAGAAAATGGGATCTAAGGGGTCCCCCGAGCAAAAATTTACAACCAAAAAAATCACTAAAAGTAAAAGTGTCTATTTAATATGTTAAACTGCCTTACCCAAAGCGTTCTCAGTCTCAGATGGTAGTCCCAGATGTCCCCTACAAGATGCAGGTCGAACCGAGTTGATATGTGGATGGAACACTTTTTTATTTAAGTTTGAAAATTATGCTATTTTTTCACTAAAATGTCATTAACTCCCTTTAGATTTAACCAATTGGGGTGCTCTATCCTGCATTTTGTTGCATTTTTTAAGCTCTTTCAGATGCATTTTGAATTTTTAAATTAAATTGAATTTTGCCCAAGTCACAGCCTTTTTACGATTTTTGACGTTTTTGAACCTTCAAACTTTGTGTCCCGATTTGCCCCACTTCCCGTTGACCTAGAGTGCTCATATTTTGGCCAGATGCTAGTTTTATATGTACAAACAACCCCTGAAAATTTCAGGCAGATTGGTGAGGTCCAAACGACGTCACATACAAAGGGGTATGCCCTGTTCGTGGACTCGCTCTTAAACAAATTCAAGACACTGGCAAAATGATATAAAATCATCAAACCCAAATTTTCTAAAAGTTTAAAAGTTCTCGTTTCCAATGGTTTCGACAATTCAAAATAGGGTCATACATTGATTTTTGATGAATTTTTAGTTCTAACTCCCTCCACAAATGAAGTTGGGTTAATGTTCGTTTAAAAATTGTGTTGTAATTTTATTTGACGATGCTTCAGAGAAATGATTTCTGGCCAATTCCCTAAACTGACTTCAAATTAGACCCACTGGCCAATCAAAACGGTCAAACAAATCTTTCCCTCGCACAATTGCAGTGCCAATTTGAAGTGAAAATTTAGCAGAAATGCTTTCCGTTTAGAAACAATTTCCGCAATCACCTCTTGTGTCAGTTCGTTTGCCAAGTTTTGCTCAATGGGTACAGAAACTGCACACTTGAAGTATACCCATCCCAGGCCCCCCCGTAACTGGATCTTCCCGTGAAGAGCACCGAATGCCACTTGTTGCAGCGCTGCTCTCCAGAGCTCGGTATCAAAAGCTCATGGAAGTGAAGAAATAAAGCATTAAAAAAACAGTACATCGCAAACACTCTGATTCACCACTTGATATCAGGACGGACGGACGGGAAAGAGAGAGTTCTGTTTTGATACGCTTGAAGCTCGCAAAATTAGCAGTCTTTATCGGGAACGGGAATGGTGGGTAAGGTGGATTTGACGGAAGTTTGTTTTGAATACTTTTTTGAAGTTTTATTTTAATTTTAAATAAATAACAGCATTAAGAGGACACTTCCAATTTTTAAATATGCTGTTTATACATAAATAAAATTAATTTGTTTTATAACACTCCAAGCCGGGTAGAAAATTGGCCCCAAAGGTTAGCACAGTGTAGCTTCTTTTTTCTCCTCCCATAAGTGGCACCTTTTCCGCGGTGTTGCATCTGCCCCCAGGCAACAACTCATCGCCGGGTTGCATCCCCCCAAGATCCAAAGAAAAACCTGGGAAATTGGCACAACATAAAACCGACTTGCTCGCGTCATCATCAAACGAAGCGGCGATGATCATCATCGTAAACCGTCATCAACCGGTAAAATGTGTGACTTGAATCTCTCCCACTTTTGAAATGCTACTTGCAACTCTCGATCAACAAAACTGGTCCTATCGCGTAGCCCGATCCTGAAGCTGGACGCTGGAGAACAGGTTCGTTTCTTCAACCCGCCGTTTGTTTGGTCCCATTTTCTCCGTGCGTTGAAACAGGTTCTACCCTCGGATGCTCCAGATTTTCCTCCTCCCCGTGGGGACGCTGCGCGTTTGAAGCCTTGACCTGGATTCCCGGCGCGTCACGAGGCCCCTAATGAGTTTCCGAGCAAGACCGGATGGCGGAGGGCAGAATGCGTGATGGCAGGGAGAGTGAGTGGGAAAACTGCAAGTTTCCTGGTTTCTCGTATGCAAATCGAGGTTGCATCGCGAGGCAATAAGAGCTTGATTTAGGGGGAGAAATTTGCGCGCGAAAGCGGTGTTGGATCGTTGGAGGGAACGTTGGTGGGATGAGAGCTGGTTTTAATCAACGAGTTATTAATAATACGAATTTATTGCAGGATTTTCAATCATAAATGAAGGCATAGTTAAGGCACACAATTTCTTGCTGAATTGAAATCCGCAAACTTTTGGGGAATTTTTACATCAAATTTAGATCCTTGAGAAGATAAATTGGTGAGGTATTTTGAATTTTCAATTCAATTCAATTCGGTTTATTTGTGAATACACAGAAAAAAATGATGGTAATATTCATCAGGAAATGGTGACAGATTTTGTGGCAAAATAAATGATAAATTTTACCCCAGAAAATGATGAATTTTCATCAGTTTTTGATGAATATTCATCAGGTTCACATTTTTACACATTTTTTATGTAATATTACACAAATAAAGAGGTAATATTCAACCTACCAAATTTTCAAATTCAACTTTTTTTTCTGTGTAATCAAGATACAATGAGTTCATTAAAGTACAATACAGAGTTTTGGAGTTCCTTACAGCTGTGTGTTACATCGTAATTCAATCGAAAGTATTATTACTTATAAATATTGAATAGAAGGCAAGAGTAAGAAAAAGTTTTCAAAAAACTTACAGAAAAAAAAACTTACAGAAAGATTTTCAATTTTCAAGAATTTATTTTTAATTTACTTTTAATGTTTTGTAAAACTCAGTTTACTAAAGATCAAGTTGACTTTTACGAATAATATTGCATTGAGGGTAAGCATTTGATCAGCTGTTTCATCTATTCAAACTTTTTCTACCAAATTTGTTTTCAAGAATTTGAAAAGAAGAGTTTTAAATTTATTATGATCATTATCTTAAGGTCCTTAGCGCCATCTGTAAACTAAGCAGTTTTTCGATCGATTCTCGTTCAATTTACGAATTATCAACTTCAAAAATGCTTTTAATTATTATTCTGAACGCTCTTTAATGAAAAAACAATGAAAATTCAATGTATTTCAGAGCAAAAAAATAAATAAGTGAAAAACCATAAGATTATGAAATAAAAAAATCCTTATTATTTACATCCCAAGTTACCCAACATTTTGTAAATTTGAAAGGGATTTCCAGCTTATGTTAATATTCCAGTTCAAAACAAAGCTAATCGATGTCTTTTAATTCATCCTAACAGAAAAAAATATCAATTTGATCAGAACTGAAAAATTAAAACATTACTCATTGATTAACTATTTTAGGCCCTTAAAAATCAAGGAATGAAAAATTCTGCAAACTTGTATTCAAATTTGTATTCAAAATTAAAAACATTTGTATTTTTGTTTTTTTTTGTTGCAACATACGAAATTACTATGAGGTTTTCACAAATTTTGAATTTCCGGGTCTTAAATCGGAAAAAAATCAAAAACATTAGGAAAATAACATGTTTTTTTTAAATAAATTTATGATATTTTGTAAATTCTGAGAGAAGCACACTGCAGCAAAAAAGTATAAAGCTCATTTTATAACTTTTGTGTCATAAAAAATAGTTTTAAAATTGAAAATTAAGTTTTTTGCCTTCCTCTCAATTTTGATTAAAGCCTAAAACTATTTTTTTATTCGATAGAAACAGTTAAATAAAAGTTCAGTATTTTTGTTTTATTACATTTTTAAATGAATTGTTGTTCCTTTTCTGAAATATAAATTCGAAGAAACATAGATAAAATTATTTAAGATAATAAGGGTAAATTTGCTGAGTGAGATGCTTTTAATTTTAAGGTCTGAAACGATTCGATAATTAAGCATAAAATGTATGCAATGAATTGTAAATTTTTGAAATCATGGTCAAACAAGCTAAGAAACAACAAAAATTTGCCACTTGAGAAAGCTGTAACATATTTTTATGTCCCTCGGCCTTGATCAAATTTCAAGCTAGGTTTTCAACATTTTGAATTAAAAAGTATCTAGTACTGTTAAAATGGTAAAATATGAATAAATGCAATGTTACTTTTTTTTTAAAAAAATATGAAGAAAAACAATTTACATAAAATAAACATTTTCGTTATTGATTTAAAAACAAATGTTAATTACTTCGCTGATTTTAAGAACACATTTTGACAGGTATTTTTTCTGAATGTTCTTAAAAAAAACAAAAAAAAAAATAGCAACTGCAACTATTTTTGGACGAATACATAACAAAAAAAAATATTTTAAAAAAAAATATTTTTGTTATAAATTATGTGTTTTAATTCAATTGATTTGTAAAAATTAATAATTAATAATGTATTACTAATTAATAAATATTGAAAAATAAAAATATGTTAAATTTCAAAACTACTTTAACGAACTTAATTAAAATACTAAAATTTTCCTATTGCTGAATTTAAGGAAAGCAACAAAAGCTTTATTGCACTTATTTTAGTGATTCTAGTTTTGATGATTAGAGGTTCAGGGCGTGCTTCGTTATGGAAGTATTTAAGCAATTTAGTTTAATAAAGCTCAATAAATTTTTTAATTTGGTCCTTTAAACAAATGTTAACATTGAGTGTATTCCTTTCACACCTTATTTCATTTCATTTATTTCACTGCCTCCAATGGTTACATTTGTTTGTAAGACCTTATAAAAAACTAACTTAATCCACCTATGTGGTTGGAGCCTTCCTCACTTATTACCAACAATGGCTGATATGATGGAATTGTACAAAAATTTCATCTATTTTTAAGATCCGGCATCCAAAAAGTACATCAATATCACTTAAGTGGCCATATCTCGAGACAGGGTTGCCAGATCTTCAATGTTTTAGACTCGTTGGAAAGGTCTTTTGATAACCCAACCAACGATGGGTTGGATGGTGGATCCGAACATAGTTTACATACATTTAAGTGAGATCCGGCATCCAAAAAGTACATCCATATCACTTAAGTGTACATACCTCGAGACAGGGTTGCCAGATCTTCAATGTTTTAGGCTCTTTGGAAAGATCTTCTGATAACCTAACCAACGATGGGTTGGATGGTGGATCCGGACATAGTTTACATACATTTAAGTGAGATCCGGCATCCAAAAAGTACATCAATATCACTTAAGTGGACATATCTCGAGACAGGGTTGCCAGATCTTCAATGTTTTGGACTCGTTGGAAAGGTCTTTTGATAACCCAACCAACGATGGGTCAGATGATGGACCTGGACATAGTTTACATACATTTAAGTGAGATCCGGCTTCCAAAAAGTACATAAATATCACTTAAGTGGACATATCTCGAGACAGGGTTGCCAGATCTTCAATGTTTTGGACTCGTTGGAAAGGTCTTTTGATAACCTAACCAACGATGGGTCGGATGATGGACCCGGACATAGTTTACATACATTTAAGTGAGATCCTAATATATGTGAAAACACATTTTTATACATAACTTTTGAACTACTTATCGAAACTTCAATCTGTATAAAACTCGATCCATGGGACCCTAAACCAAGTCGAATGCAACAAGTTCGGGTCAAATCGGTTCAGCCAGTGCCGAGAAACATGAGCTAGTTTGTTGGTCACATACATACATACACACACACATACACACACACATACACACACACATACACACACATACACACACACATACACACAGACATTTGTTCAGTTTTCGATTCTCAGTCGATATGTATACATGAAGGTGGGTCTACGACGTTTTTATACAAAGTTCATTTTTAGAGCAGGATTATAGCCTTACCTCAGTGAGGAAGGCAAAAAACGGAAATTCTTCAAAATTTCTCAAATGAATCCAGGTGTACTTTTTAACAAATAAATAATTTGTGTCAGGGGGTTTTATATTGTATCTATAACTACTGCTAACTTTTTAGTTACTTTTTTGTTCTTAATTTTGCTAAAAGAATACAGTTTTACGTTTATTTTGAGCAGTTTATTGACAAATGTCTATGTGTACCGTGAAATTGCCATGAAATTTCAATGTTTGGTTATTGGCATGCCTCGTAATGTTGATTTTTTGGCCGTGAAAAATCACTAGCCCTACATATCACATTTAAATTATAAAATGGAAATTTGTTCATATTTGAAACATAATTAAACCAAATTGGATACCAACTTTTTTAGATTAACAATTCAACTCACTCATAATCAAATTATGAAATTATATTTACAACAAGTTGAATTTATGACGATTAAAAATTTTGTTGGCTAAAAATTATCACTTATTTGATTTATTTCAATTAAAAAAGTGTGTAAAAAGTTAATTCAAACAGAAAATGACTAAATTTCTTGAATGACACATTTTTTAACACAACATTTGTCACCATTTCCAGATGTATGGATGTAGATTTGTTTCACTTACTTTAATTTTTAACGTAATTTCAATGATCCCACCTGCATAGGAACCTAATAGCAGATATGAGATTTTGCCTTCCTCACTGAGGTAAGGCTATAATCCTGCTCTAAAAATGAACTTCGTATAAAAACATCGTAGACCCACCTTCATGTATACATATCGACTCAGAATCGAAAACTGAACAAATGTCTGTGTGTATGTGTGTGTGTGTATGTGTGTGTGTATGTGTGTGTGTATGTATGTATGTGACCAACAAACTAGCTCATGTTTCTCGGCACTGGCTGAACCGATTTGACCCGAACTTGTTGCATTCGACTTGGTTTAGGGTCCCATAGATCGAGTTTTATACAGATTGAAATTTCGATAAGTAGTTCAAAAGTTATGTATAAAAATGTGTTTTCACATATATTTGGATCTCGCTTAACTGTATGTAAACTATGTCCGGGTCCATCATCCGACCCATCGTTGATTAGGTTATCAAAAGACCTTTCCAACGAGTCCAAAACATTGAAGATCTGGCAACCCTGTCTCGAGATATGGCCACTTAGGTGATATTGATGTACTTTTTTGAAGCCGGATCTCACTTAAATGTATGTAAATTATGTCCGGATCCACCATCCTACCTATTGTTGGTTAACTTAACAAAATACCTTTCCAATGAGTCCAAAACATTGAAGATCTGGCAACCCTGTCTCGAGATATGGCCACTTAGGTGATATTGATGTACTTTTTTGAAGCCGGATCTCACTTAAATGTATGTAAACTATGTCCGGATCCACCATCCGACCTATTGTTGGTTAGGTTATCAAAATACCTTTCCAACGAGTCCAAAACAAGATCTGGCAACCCTGTCTCGAGATATGGCCACTTAAGTGACATTTATGTACTTTTCTGAAGCCGGATCTCACTTAAATGTATGTAAACTTTGTCCGGATCCATCATCCGACCCATCGTTGGTTAGGTTATCAAAAAACCTTTCCAACGAATCCAAAACATTGAAGATCTGGCAACCCTGTCTCGAGATATGGCCACTTAAGTGATAGCGATGTACTTTTTGGAAGCCGGATCTAAAAAATAGATGAAACTTGTGAAAAGCCATTGTTGTGAGGAAGGCTCCAACCACATAGGTGGATTAAGATAGTTTTTTTTAAATATAAGGTAGCAAGCAAGAGTAATTGAAATATTATAAAATTAATTGTTTATTCATACATCATCATCATTCATAAAATCAAGGGAATGAATACATCTTTTATGCCAGAAAAAGGTGTAATTTTACATCTTAAAATGTGTAAATTGACCTCTTTTCTAGTTTGAATCCACTTTATCAAACTAAATAGACTTAATATTACACGATAAAAGAAGAATTATTACATCTAGTCTTACACCTGTCAAATTAACAAAACTCTTTACTGTGGCCATCAATTAAACTTTGTTCAAAAAAGTTTTTCCAACTTTCCATCTATAAATTCACAAAGACATCAATTTAAAAATACAATTTTGAATCTTTAAAAAGTATTGGTAAAAAGAACTTTTATTTTGTTGTTGAAAATCTTGGGTTTTAAGAATTCGCTTGTTTCATGTGACTTTGTCAATGTTTCAAAAAATCGTTTTCTGGGGACAAATTTGGCCTTGTTTTAACATAAGTATGCAGATTATTGTTTTGTCTCAAATTATGCCTTAACACACTTTGAACGAATGATTGAAGTTTTTTTTTTTTAAATGTTTAATAATCTTCAAAGCTGAAGAAATTGCTCGAAATTGTGAAAAGCTGCAAATGGGCCAAAAATAATATTTTGTGTTTGTAGAACATGCCTGAAACTTCAAATTGAAACATGAAAACTACAATTTAGCAAGATAAATGCATATAAAAAACTGACATTAAGAGAAGTAACGTTGTCCGTAGATTTGTAGAACAAAAAATACTCAAAAAATGACCCCCTGACCCCGGACAAAGTTTAAAAAAACTTTTTGATAAATAGTTGATACATATAAAAGGTAGACAGCAAAACTATAATCGTTTCTATGAAATAATTCTGAATTGTTTTGCATAATTATTTGTATTTTTTTCTTTGTTTCTTCATAATTCATAAATTAAAATCAACATCATAAAAATTAAAAACAACATTTTTTTAAAATTATCAAACATTGCAATTATTGTCTATGTCTATGTCTAATGTCTATGAAAATATATTAACTCCTAACACAATTTATATATTATCGGAATATCAGCTCAATTATTTCAGTTAAAGACATTGAGATAACGATTTTTAATGATTTCAGTTAAACAAAATTGATCCATTTTCATAATTTCCCTCCCTTTACGCTCAATTGACTCACCTTCCACCGCATCATCCTGCGCGTTCGTCACCACCGCCAGTACCACCAGCAGCAGCTGGTAGATGTGCTTACGACGTGTCATCTCCACCGTTGTGTTCCTCCTGCTTCGAGTTCCACACTCTTCAACTATCAGCTATCAACAACAGTGTTATTCCAATCCACCGAACAAAGTACGTAACTTCCCTCGCTCACTTGTCACTCCCCTTGCTTTGCGAAAGGTTTCCGGGATCCGTGTCACCTGTGCGGGTGCACTTGTTCAAATTTGCACACACCTGTTTCTTCAGGCTTCTTTTTCACTTATTCTTTTTTTTATGTCACACAGTTTCACATTTTTCTTCACTTGTTTTTGTGTTTTACGAAATTTTCATTTTCTTTCTAATTTCGAGAAAGAAAATGTTTTCACTTGTTTTTTTTGTTACTGAATTTTTGTTTCACCAAGGATTCGCACACTTTTGAAATTCCTTCAAAATTTGTTAAGGCAGAAACGAGTTGCTTGCACTTTCCACTTCACCTTAGCGCTATAATCCACACAAATTGGCCAGCGTCACTCTCACTCGGTGCTGCCCTTTCCCAGTGTATATCCGGTTTGGACCGTCACGCTGGAATCCTCGCTGGAGGTACCACCTTAAGCGGGGTGGCAGAGAGAGGGGGAAGGGAAGGGTCGGTAAAGTCCGTTACTGCGCGCCTAGCGGACCTGCTGCGGCTGCTTTCTCTTCCTCGGAAGCCTCGCGATGACCACGAAGTCTCGCGAAAAACCTTGCTTTGCTCGGTTGGAAGTTTCTTGCTCCGAAGAAACGACACGTCTTGCTCGTACCGCGGACACTGCTGAACTGTTGGTTGGCAAGACCCAACGGGAACACAAAACGGACCTCCGCTGCGAACGGCCACTAGCACTAGGCCGAAGAAGAGCCGAAGAGAGCGCGCGAAGACCCGCGTGGAGAAATTCCTACTTTCTTCGCCGAACAAGACGTCGCGCGCAATTTCTTCGCAGAGTGACTTGGGCAAGCGACGAACCGCGCGCGCGCTCGTTGAAGAAGCACGCAACGAAGCGCGAAAGTCTCTCGCGCAGATTTCTCTCTGCTCTCTCAAGTTACGGTCGGGAAAAAGCTCCGAAGCCATAGTCTTTTTCGCCGACGCGCGAAAGCTCCGGGCGATCCTGTTCGGGCGTCGTCGCGTGCGTTCGCATGGCATGCTTGGTGGATTGACGGAGCAACAGGTTGAAATTGTGTCAAACTTTTTCTGCTTTTCCTTTTCGTTTTCGATTTTTGCTTTTCTTCTGCTGTTTGGCGCGTTGTTGTTGTTGGCCGTTCCTCTGTCCGCAGGTGTACGGCGACGGTGACGGTGACGATTCTTTACTTTTCTCCCCCTCCTCATTTTGGATGTTGACAGTGCCGGCCGACAGGAAAGTTAGAAAAGGGTTCGTGGAATGGTGGATGTGGGTTTGGCTAGTGTTATGCGTGCGGTTGCAGTTGGTGGCTATCCCTTCGATGTAGATGTTCATGAAATGGAGTGAGGGTGTTTGGAGTGATTAGATTGTGAATATTATGCAATTAGGCTTTGTATTTTGTGACAAATCTGGTTTTATTCTGATAAGCTTATTTATTCCACGGGTATAAGGTTATGATAGCCCTTGCACGGCTTCCAATGACCCATTTCAGAAAAATAGAAAACAACAGCCCCGTCCTCTCTTCGATTTTCGTGAAACTTTGTCCGATGATGATGAGACAGAAATTTGGTGTCCAAGAGACTTTAATGTAAAATTCTACGTCCAATTTGATGGCTTACTCAAATTTCCGCAAAAAACATCAAAAAAGTTTTAAAAACTCTGTCGTTTTCCGTTACTCAACTGTAATTTTTTTTTTTGACATGTCAATTTAAGAGAAATTTAATGTTCTTTTTGAATCTACATTGATCCAGAAGGGTCATTTTATCATTTAGAACAAAAATTTTCATTTAAAAATTTCGTGTTTTTTCTAACATTGCAGTGTTATTTTTAAGAGTGTTAAAATGTTCTACAAAGTTGTAGAACAGACAATAACAAAAGATATACAGTCATGCCTCGGTTTTGCACTGCCCCGGTTTTGCACCGTTCAGCTGCCTCGGTTAAGCACGGCCCAGTGCTTAACAGAAGCACAGAGCTTATGGGTTTTTGGCTATATGGGAGACATTGGCTTTAATCGTATGAAAAATCATGCAAACATCAAAAAATTATAGTGTTTTGGAATCGGGATGATGTCAGTTATCCATTAAAATTATTATATCATAAAAAATTTCTCAAAAATACTTATTGTTCCTGTATTTCGAAAATGCATTTTTTTTTTCTCAAAAAAATCCAACAATATATTGTTATTGCAATATGGGTATCAAATGATCAGGTTTTTTCATACATTTCGGATGTAATAACAACATTTTTAGAAAATACTCAAAATTTTCACAAAACTACGTATTTTCGAAAAAAATACTCAAAATTTCAGTTTTAACAATGTGGGTATCAAACGATCGGGTTTTTTCATACATTTCGAATGTAATAACAATATTCTTTGAAAATACTTCAAATTTTCACAAAACTACGTATTTCCGAAAAAAATAATCAAAATTTCCGTTTTTACAGTGTGGGTATCATACATTTCGAATGTAATTACAACATTTTTTTAAAAATATTCAAAATTTTCACAAAACTACGTCTTTTTGCAAAAAAAAAAAATACTCAAAATTTAAATTTTTACAATATGGGTATCAAACGATCGGGATTTTTTCATATATTGAAATGTAATAACAACATTTTTAGAAAAAACTCAAAATTTTCATAAAACTACGTATTTTGCCTTCCTCACTGAGGTAAGGCTATAATCCTGCTCTAAAAATGAACTTCGTATAAAAACGTCGTAGACCCACCTTCATGTATACATATCGACTCAGAATCGAAAACTGAACAAATGTCTGTGTGTATGTGTGTATGTATGTGTGTGTGTATGTGTGTGTGTATGTGTGTGTGTATGTATGTATGTGACCAACAAACTAGCTCATGTTTCTCGGCACTGGCTGAACCGATTTGACCCGAACTTGTTGCATTCGACTTGGTTTAGGGTCCCATAGATCGAGTTTTATACAGATTGAAGTTTCGATAAGTAGTTCAAAAGTTATGTATAAAAATGTGTTTTCACATATATTTGGATCTCACTTAACTGTATGTAAACTATGTCCGGGTCCATCATCCGACCCATCGTTGGTTAGGTTATCAAAAGACCTTTCCAACGAGTGCAAAACATTGAAGATCTGGCAACCCTGTCTCGAGATATGGCCTCTTAAGTGATATTGATGTACTTTTTTGAAGCCGGATCTCACTTAAATGTATGTAAACTATGTCCGGATCCACCATCCGACCCATTGTTGGTTAGGTTATCAAAAGACCTTTCCAACGAGTGCAAAACATTGAAGATCTGGCAACCCTGTCTCGAGATATGGCCACTTAAGTGATATTGATGTACTTTTTTGAAGCCGGATCTCACTTAAATGTATGTAAATTATGTCCGGATCCATCATCCGACCCATCGTTGGTTAGGTTATCAAAAGACCTTTCCAATGAGTCCAAAACATTGAAGATCTGGCAACCCTGTCTCGAGATATGGTCACTTAAGTGATATTGATATACTTTTTTGAAGCCGGATCTCACTTAAATGTATGTAAACTATGTCCGGGTCCATCATCCGACCCATTGTTGGTAAGATTATCAAAAAACCTTTCCAACGAGTCTAAAACATTGTAACGAGTACATAGGGAGTAAAAGTACAGTCGGTATGATTGGGAAGTAGAAATACCTAAACTATATTAAACGTACACGCCGCAGAGTAGAGCTTTCTTGCTGAGTGACCTTTGCTCATTCCTTTGGTCACTCAAATGCCGAGTACCTTTCGCGCCAGTTATCCCAAAAGCTTTCCGTTCAACCAGATGGCCGAGTGGTTTAAACACTGCTCTTTAGGTGAGCCAGCACAGGAGATCGGGGAGAGCCAGCCGCACGAATCTCGCGAAGAGTTTCGCGTTTTCGCGGTTCGGGGGTGATGAGATCGTGGAGGTGATAAAGCGGTCTAGGGGAATGACAAGCTATTGTCCAGGGTTGGTAACCGGGAGAGGGAACGGAATTCGGAACTGAAGCCTCTCATAAGTCTCGGCGTTCTGATGACGCGCCCAACTGTTCACTTTTATCAGTTCCGCGGAAGAGGCACCAGTGGCCCTCGATTGTGCGCGTCTCGTGATTAAATTGTAGGTTTCTAGTTTCCATGAGTTTGTCTTTTTAGGTTATCTCTAGTGTAATGTGTTTCTCTGTCCTTTCCCTGTTAGCAAGTTTAGCGAGATTAGTAGATTGTGCTAGTGCCGTGTCGTGTGCGTGTGTGTAAGCCTGCGTGCATGTGCGTTCCAGAATTCCTGGTAAGTCCGGAACCCGACCACCTCGTGGCTTAACGTGCGCTAACCCGTGATTCCGTGTCCCGTGCCAGTTCTGCGACACCGCCACGCTCGTCCGGCCGCAACGCCCATGCCGCCGAAGGCCAGCGCTCGCCAAACCGCGCTCGGCAGCGGAACTGTACGGCCACGCCGTAACAGGACAGCATCAACAGTCACCGCAGAGTCCTTGAATTAACCGCCATCGCGATCAGCATCCGCCATCGCGATCGCCAACCGCCATTGAAACCTAACCTGGAAGGTTAGAAACCACGTGAGTTAACCCTTGGGAGAGAAGTCCGGCCTCGAAGGCGGACACGCGAACCGGCAACCAACAAACAGCTAACCAGCGTTCCAGCCGAGCAGCAGCAGCAGATCTTCAAACGTAGGTCGTCGCGGTTCCCTCGCAGGTGCGACCAACCACGTGCTCGAGGCCCGTCCGGTGTTAACCGGAGAGCAGCAACAGCAGCAGCAGCGAGTGATGACGTCGTAGACGCCGTCCGCAGCGAACACCAACCGAGCAACCGACCAGAGTTTCTTCGAAACCAGCAGCAGCAGAACAGGTAGAGACGACCACGTGATCGTCGACAGCGAACGCAAACCGTGAGTAAAGCATGCACTAGTGGTAAGACCATGGCCCACACCTTTTCGCCCGCTACCAACCTTACCAACTAAGTAGCGCGGCGCTGCGCGTCGAGATTGTTCCGACACGTAAAAAAATGAATACATAAAACGCACATAGCACACACATCTAAACCGGAAGAAGAAGAGAGAAGAAGGAAGACAAACACACGATAGATTTTGGTTGAAGTAACAGGATCTCAGGGAAAGGAAGAGGGGAGGATCGCCGGCAAACACAAACGTACGTACGAAAACATGAATGACTCACTGTAAATAAACGAACACAAAACCCTACAAATGTTTTTCCTGCTGCACTTGACCTAGACACACAGTAGCTATAAAACAAACACTTATGCTAGGGTGACCGAGAGAGTCGGCTCATGTTATTCGCGACCGATTAAATAAATGTAGATTTTCTTTCCTTGCTCTATTTTACTTTATTTTTCTACTGGAGTCAGGGCTCCGAATCCCTTGGACCACTGGCTATTTTTCTGTTGCACTGTTTCAGGTGGACTGTTGAAGGCCGCAGGTGATGAATCACGCCCTGAGGTCCCCAGTCCGATTTCGTTTTCTTTTTCAGCTACTCATCCTGGGTAGTGGCTTGGTACGCTAGTCGGAGTACCTCCGACGCGTTTTACACCCCCACAGAACTCCCTGTCCCGAAACGGGATTACTGAACCCCCCTCGAGAGGTCTCTACGGCTGGGCAAACCGACAAACAGGTGGATGGTCTCCTTCGGGATTGGTGCTTAAGCCATCTCACTTAACCATAGGGGAGTTCGATAGGCTGGCGGGCTATAACATTGAAGATCTGGCAATCCTGTCTCGAGATATGGTTCCTTAAGTGATATGATGTACTTTTTTGAAGCCGGATCTCACTTAAATGTATGTAAACTATGTCCGGATCCACCATCCGACCCATTGTTGGTTAGGTTATCAAAAGACCTTTCCAACGAGTCCAAAACATTGAAGATCTGGCAACCCTGTCTCGAGATATGGCCACTTAAGTGATATCGATGTACTTTTTGGAAGCCGGATCTAAAAAATAGATGAAACTTGTGTACAGCCATTGTTGTGAGGAAGGCTCTAACCACATAGGTGGATTAAGTTAGTTTTTTAATCAAATACTCCAAATTTCCGTTTTTACAATGTGGGTATCGAACGATCTGGATTTTTTCATACATTTCGAATGTAATTAAAAAATTTTTGAAAATACTCAAATTTTTCACAAAACTTCTCAAAAACATTTCCAAAACACGTAGTTTTGTGAAAATTTGGAGTATTTTCAAAAAATGTTGTTATAAAATTCGAAATGTATGAAAAAATCCCGATTATTTGATACCCATATTGTAAAAACAGAAATTTAAAAAAAGCTTTACAAAAATGCGTAGTTTTGTGGAAATGTTGAGTGTTTAATAACGGAAATTTTGAGTATTTTTTTCGAAAATACGTAGTTTTGTGAAAGTTTTGAGTATTTTCAAAAAATGTTGTTATTACATTCGGAATGTTTGAAAAAATTCCGATCGTTTGTTACCAACATTGTAGAAACGGAAAGTTTGAGTATTTTTTCGGAAATACGTAGTTTTGTGAAAATTTTGAGTATTTTCTAAAAATATTGTTATTACATTCGAAATGTATGAAAAAATCCCGATTGTTCGATACCCACATTGTAAAAACGGAAATTTTGAGTATTTTATTCAAAAATACGTAGTTTTGTGAAAATTTTGAGTATTTTCTAAAAATTTTGTTATTACATTTGAAATGTATGAAAAAATCCCGATCGTTTGATACCCATATTGTAAAAAATTATATTTTGAGTATTTTTTTCGAAAAGACGTAGTATTGTGAAAATTTTGAGTATTTTCAAAAAAAATTGTAATTAAATCCAAAATGTATGAAAAAAACTGATCATTTGATACCCATATTGCAATAACAATATATTTTTGGTTTCTTTAGAGAAAAAAAATGCATTTTCGAAATACAGGAAAAATTCGTATTTTTGTGAAAATTTTCATGAAATAATAATTTTAATGGATAGCTGACATCATCCCGATATCAAAACACTATAGTTTTTTGATGTTTGCATGATTTTTCGTACGATTAAAGTCCCATATAGCCAAAATCCCATAAGCTCTGTGCCTCGGTTTTGCATCCCCCATATGCGGTGCTAAACCGAGGCATGACTGTATTAGGTTACACATTATTAGTTTGCAAAATGGCCCTCTGTAAATAAATCGTGATGGCGGTATCAATTTTTGAAAACAGAACGAGATTTCTACACAAAATAGAGCAAAGATGTATTAGGCTTCATCCATAAAGTACGTCGCGCAAAAATCAGCCAAAATTTATCCCCCCCTTTGTCACGCTTTTCCTATACTTATAACATGCAATGTCACACTTGCTCTGACCCCCCCCCCCCCGCTCCCCCCCTAGAGCGTGACATACTTTATGGATGACGTCTTATGTGAAAAATAGTTAAAATATAATTTGAATGTTAATTTGCAAGCTTTTGAAATTGACATAGTGAAACAATTCTGATGCCAATTTCAAAACGAGCTCGCTGGCCACAAATTTGTCGTACGGGTTCGGTTCACCTGTTGGAATAAGCTTCCGAATGTCAGTTGAAAGTATTTTTTGTTATACTCTAATACAAAATCGGATGACGACATCCTTTAAATTAAAATTATTCTTATTTTGGTGTGTTTTTAAATCTATTATAACTACCATAAAATGTTTAGAGCACATACTGATTACAAATTTTGAATTGAAGAACTACTTGAGTGAAAGTGAAACATACATCGATTGAGATTTATTAATTTAATAACTAAATTTAAATTAACATAATTGGTCTTTACAATATCGTTGATTTACTGCTCTAGAAGAGTTCCTTGAATATTTCACAACCCAACCCACACTGATGACCACACAATACGTCCCACCATCCCCACTTGCATGCATAGAAGTGGTGTAAAGCTTGTGAGTGTGTGTGTGCATAAAATTTAATATTTTGAAAGTTGTTGCAGATTTATCAACAGGTTTCGCTTCCCACTTTCACTGGACCTTCACGGCGGCGACTGGCAATAAGTTGGCGACCTGAGCTTTGAATATTTATTTTGTCTGTATTTTTTTTTCGTTCGTTCGTTGAGCTTAACTCTCGACTTTAAACCATGTGTGTGTGTGTGCGTGTGCTTGGGTGCGGCCGGTTCCGGACCTTGGACGAAGGTGACCATCAGTCCAAAAACCTTCACACACTCACGTGATATTTGCACGCAGAGTTTGGCATGTAAACTCTTCACCATTTCTCCCCCGGCCTTCGGGGTCTTGGGTCTTGTAGTCGTTGTCGAAAGGGTCAACATTGTGGCGGGATGCGATCATCTGTCACGCAATTTTTCTCTTCTGCTTCTCCTCAAGTTTGGTTTGCTGATTTGGCGGATGGTGTTGTGGTGGCGGTGCCTTCAGGGCGGATCATTATGTGACAGGTAATTTGACACGTTTGCGGGATTTAATGGATACCTCGTGGAGTTTCTTTGGAAGCGATAATTCGATACGCCAATATTCAGAGAAACTAAATTGGTGGTGGGAAGTTTGTGCGAAATATGCAAAAAGTTTATTTTCCTGTACTTAAAGTTCCATGTTTTTATTTCAATAAAGTAGTAATATTTGTGTTGCAGCAATATGTTTAATATTTGGGTGACATTAAAAGGTCTAACAAAGACCTCCAAATTGTAGTTGTTAGGCTATCTTGTCGCACGTCAACCAAATTTCGGGACAATTAACAGAATGATCAGCCAAACAAAACGTGTTTGTTATTGTTTACATTGCGTGCTCTAGTTTTTGTTTATTCAAGGTCAAACATAAAACGCGTTTTTCTCATGCTAAAGTGATATAGAATGTACAAAAAAGTTTCATGATCTACGTTTCAAGGCAAATATCTAAAAGACATTTCAAAAAAAGGTGAAAATATTGATGATCTGGCAGCACTGTTGAAAGTAACGAGCACTCTTAAAAAAATCATGGACCTGTTCAATAATATAATGTTTAAACCTGGTTGAAAATGCTTAAAGACTTGAATTTTGTGCATCTAAAATAACACAAGACAACAAGCTATTGCAACACCAAACTAAAAATCGGCAAGAATGCACATGCGACATAAATGCGAGCATGGGCAACGGCACTTATATTTATGGGGATTGACCTCAGAAATGTTTTCAACTCTAAACAAAGTTTAATTCCTCCTCATAAAATCTTAGAAAGACACATTGCTGCATTTTAATGTCTCACAACTTGCAAATTTTCCAAAGAAAGTAGCAACTGAAGTTCACGGAGACTTGACGCGTGGTTGTTATTTTTTTTTATTGCATTCATTTGAACCTTCTTAATTTGGCGTTTATGAAAGGAGACCCACCTTGGTGGTGCCGGTGAGGAGAGAGATTTAATCGGTTCATAATTTAATTGTGCCTCGTTGCGGGGCCCGACCCAGATGCCAACCGTGGTGTGGCCGCACTCCAACTACCCCCACCGACTGATGGCCAAACTATATGGCACTGCGGGGCGTTTCACCTTTTCCCTAGTTTTTGGACACTTTGCTTACTCACCAACAGCCACATGTGTGAATGTCCGTCCGGCCGGCTGGTCCAAAACAAGCCAAAGCTTGGCTAACTTTGGTAAGCTCCTAAGCTGGGCTTAAGCTATCGCTTACGTTTTCGGCGCTGGTGCGGAAGTTTCATTTTGAGGCATCGGGGAGGCAATAATACGCGCGTACGTGAATTAATTTCAGTCATGGCTAAGCGGTCCAATTTTGGGGCGTAAAACTTTCGTTTCAACAGTTGCAAAAAATAACGCACGTAAACGTACAATGCAACCTATCATTGGGTTACTTTTTGGGTCGAAAGTTCAGTGCTTTATATTGTGACTTCTTTCAAATGCATTCGGGGTGAGAATTTTGGGAAATATGGAAAGTAAAAGTTGAGGTTGGTTTGCGCTGGGTTCGATCCGTAAACAAATCGTTTTTCCTCTCGCTCTCTGCCAGCAATAATGTAGAGTGAAATGTGAAGAGTATTACATATAATCAACTCTCATTTTCCTCCGGTAATCGCTGTAACCTCATCTTAGACGTGTGTTCTATTTTGATGAACGCTTTGCAATCAAAATAATCTTTCGGGGAGGTTAGTCAATGATTGAACTTTGACGGACATAATTTGAAAGTTTGAAGAATGACCTAATCTAACCTCTTAGGTGGGTGATATTTGGTTGAATTTAGTTAAAATTATGTTCAATTAAAATGAATGGTTCAAAAAAAGTCATCCACCATTGTAACTTGTTCTAAAGAAGTGAAGTTTTAAAACATTTTAGTACTTTTCGATCAATAACAAACAATATTTTAAAGTGTTGATTCTTCAAAAGGTCATTTTTAGCCACGTAGTTAACCAGCTGGCAAAACGGCAAGATGTGTTCTAGGAACGTGATTTATTTGTTTTCTTAGTCTTTTGGAAGTCTCGTTTTTTTGCCTCTCTTACAAACGTTTTTACAAGCGGTGAACAAAGTACACCAGCGCGACTGCCGAAAGTTTAAGATGTCACCAATACATCGCAACAACTCCCGAAGTTTTATCAACAAAAGGAATTAGATTTATTTGGAGAAAAAGCTTGAAATTCATTCAAATTCAAATCAAATAAAAACAGACGTCTATGGGAAATATACCCTTTCTACATGCAAGATGAGAGCTCAAATGCTTAACGAAAGTCGCCATCAATATCTTTTACTTGCGCTAACGTTTTCAAAGCGTTTAACATATGAAATTGCTTCTAACTAACGGCAACATGTTCTTTTGCACATTAGTTAGTCACTAACTTGAAAAATAATCTTGAAACATGTAAATAATTAGCAAGCGCCACAAAAAAAAACAAACGCGCCAAGTCTTTTGACGTTTGACTTTTGACGACCCATTCCAATCGAAGGCTGAAGAAAACCGAGCGAGAAACGAAGGCAAATAAAGAACAAAGGGTGGCCACCAACACCACCAGCAGCGCCTGTTGGAGTAAGCCAGTGATGCTAGGAAACTTTCTCTATGAATGCTACTTGTCGTGAGTGTTCGCTTGAAATTTCATCACAATTGGCAACACTAAGCAGACCCAAAAGAGCGCGACCCAATGCATTCTCGTCTGATTTGAATACACTTGGGAAATATTTTTTTAAATGCTTGTAAAAAGAATATAATAACTTTAAGTAAAGTGAACATAAACAGAAATGTTCACAAAAAGTTGCTCTACTCGTTGGTGTACTGCCGCTCTAATCGAGTTCGTCCCATATGTAAAAATAGCAAGCCGAGAAAAACGCAAGTCTTATTTGTCCCGCCCAAGGGGAAAACCACTCTCATCAAAGAGCCCTGGGCACCATCGGGCACCTTCAAGCACCTTCAGGAACATGCTCAGGCACCATTCATTCTGATTTTGACAGTTGAAAATTCCAATTCAAAATATCAAAGTAATCAGGAATCTGTCCCAAACATTTTAAGTTGTCAGAAGAACTGTTTCTGGTTGCAAAAGCATTTTGTTCAATTGATTTGTGAGCCAAAACATGTATTTTCCGTGACACTGACACTGATAACGTCAGAAAAGCAATTTTTAATTCACTTCATAAATAACGAACCCATCTTTCTTTTGTAGATGTTGGAAAAAACTCGTTCTTTCGGATATGTCGATTGAAGCTAATTTTCAAGATAATAAATTCTGCCGCTCTAATCTAGTCCGTCCCATATGTTAAAAGTGGGTGCTGGATAACGCCGTGAGAAGCCCAAAAAATGTTTCACCTTTTATCACAATTCTAATCAACAATTTTATGATAAATTTTTATACAATTATTTCAATATCAGTTCAACAAATATCCCTAACAAAAAATGTTTCATAAAACTTATATTTTGGAGGTAAATTTGTGTTATTTTCATAATTGAACTGACTTGCCTTTATTAGTCGATAAATAAAGGCAAGTCAGTCGAGGTATCAAGGTAGGCTTCAACATATACACCAAAAGTTAAACTGTCATTTCAAGGTTTGTTTTGGTAATTTCCAAGTAAATTTCATAAAATAAAATAAAATGTATGTTTATTTTATGTTTATTTCAGATGTATTTAATTTATAGAAGATTTCACAGCTGTACAATTGTAACTATAAACGAGACTAAATGACTAGAGAGGCAAATTATATAAGAACTATGTCTCAACATATGGACCGTTGAAGTTGAGTGATCCACAAAACCGGAATATGAACCTTTTCCAGAACCAGGACTACGAAAATGCATTCAAGCTGGAATAGAATTTTACGGAAGTATTCCGTAACCCATAATGGTGTGTAGTATCTTTTGTATTCGTGATTGTCAATTGTTTAAAAACAGCATAGTTTAAAACATTACTTTTAATAATTTATAAATACTCAAGTAAATACTCCTACAAATATGAACAATGTTTGATGTTTTTATGTTCTAAAGGTTCTTAAAAATATAGTCCATGAAATTTAAATAATTTCATTGACCATTAAATCGATTCATGAGAATTTTTTTTTAGAAGGAGCTAACTTGCCTTTATTTTGCATATGGGACAGCACGAAAGTGATTTTTGTCTTGGAATTTCAAGAACAAACATAACATTTTTATTAAATAGGCTCAAAGTACATGTAAAAACAAGACTTTTGTTATGTTTATCTCAAAAATGATAAAAATACATATGGGACGGACTAGATTAGAGCGGCAGAATACGGCATGTAAGAGCTTCATTTTTAAATTTGATAATATTTTAAAATGTATTTCAATTGTTCAGGAATAAAAGCAATGCTTCTGGTGTAGCTCAACGATGACAGGATTGTAGGAAAAATTTAAACAAATATCATAACACGGTTGCCATGTACCGTCCTGATTTTTTTCCTTGGTTTCAGGCTCACTCAGGCACGTTTGGGCACCTTTAGGACACAGCCTACTCGGGGGCAATGTGCAGAGTGGTTTTCCCCTTGGTCCCGCCCGTAAGGCTACGAATTTCACGAAAAAGTGAATTTTCTACGGTTTTCTGGAACAAAGTACTATAGTTTATTGGTTTTTCTGATAGTTCACATGATTTCTAACCAAACTGCAACATTACTTGAAATTTGACGAAATTACATTTGGGACGGACTTGCTTTCCCAAGTAACAAGCACAATGCTTGTTTGTCTCAACAAGTTTTAAAATAGCTTTTAAAATTATTTCTCAGTTTTATAAAAATATTAAACAAAACATTTTGGATTAACGATACGAATATTTTAACAATATCTTTAAACAATCTTTAAAAGTATTTCAAGAATGTGGAACATAGTTTTATGCCACACTTGGTTCTAAACTAAACTTTGCCAAAACTGCATTAAAACTCAATTTAAAATAAGTCGCTTTACGAAACCATGATTCCAGATTATTTATGTGGATGATGTGTGCATGCACTACGGTCGCAGTACTACGCCTTTTGCCCTGGATTAAAACCCCTTTAACCCCTTTAAAGAGGTTTTAATCCAGAGCAAAAGGCTTCGTACGTAGGCGTAGTCTTTGACTTCTTACTCAATCTTGAACAAGAGCATTTCAAGAACCACGACCCTTAAAGAGGCAAGGACATGAATGATTTTTTTTATGATGGAGAAGTGATTAGAGATAAAAATTGTCAGCCATGATGTTTCTTTTAATTGCCCTTTTTTACACAAATTGGACACCCCTAAGCTCATCCACGACTGTTTCCAACGATCGTTAGAAGATGCTAGCTATTGTACGATCAGTACCTAGCTAGACTCGGTCGTTGGAAACGACCGTCGAGATAGGCAGCGGGCCGCGGTTGCATGATGGCGGCATCGAGCCAGAATTAGGGGTGATCATGTGGTTAAATATGAAATTTAGGAGCGGCCGTGGCTTACTGGTCACGGTGTTCGCTTTGTAAGCGAATGGTCCTGGGTTCGATTCCCATCTGCTCCCAACGAGAAAGTATAGGAAATATAAATCTTGAAACTCTGAACATGAACGAAAAATCAAAGTCGCTCGAGTCGGGGTTCGATCCCCCGTCCTTTGGATTGGTAAGCAAAAATGCTAACCACTATGCCTTCGCGACTTCGTGAGCTATGACTGGAATTAGGAATACTGTTACTATCAACTTATAACGTTTGAATCCGATTGGTCCAAACGTTCTTCAGGGCGGGGCTTGTCGATAAAGCAGAAGTACCTCGCGCTCGGCTAGCCAGCGTAGAAATGGGTCACCGAAGCTCGGCAGAGCTAACACCTTCCAAATGCCTATGCGAGTTATTTGCATGTATAGAATGTAGAATGTAGATCTAAAAATACATGGAAACAACTCAATTTGTAAGAAGCGACCGTGTGGTCCCGTTTGGTTGGTTGCACACACACACACACACACACACATCATGTGGTTAAATATGAAATTTTTTTCAGGAAAAATAATATTTTCCCGAATGACTAAAAAGTTTGCGAGCGTGTTCAAACAATTATTCCTAATGTCGGAGAAGTGATAAAAAATCTAAATTTTAGTCCATATTTTTTCAATAACTTGAACTTTTTCACTCCAATTGAGAACCTCTAGGTCTATCCACGACCGTTTCCAATGACCGTGAGAAGATGCCAGAAAATCCACAATACCAGTTGTTACGATATCATGCTCCTGGATTCTGTTAACTCATTTTTGTCCAGAATTCACGTGCTACTAAGATCGATCAATCTTTCGATTCGAACGTTGGTTTGTTCTATATATTATATATATTAACGTATTTATTCAACTCTAAATTTCGTTT
This sequence comes from Culex pipiens pallens, assembly GCF_016801865.2. Taxonomy (NCBI): domain Eukaryota; kingdom Metazoa; phylum Arthropoda; class Insecta; order Diptera; family Culicidae; genus Culex; species Culex pipiens. The sequence continues at coordinate 52,073,165 of NC_068937.1, read as the reverse complement.
AGATTCCTCTAACTATCCCCTATCTATTAGCAATTTCGAAGGTTATTTTGTAACTTTTGTCCTTCCCCTGCTCAATTTTTCTCCCGTGTACCAGTAAACTCTAACACCGTTTGAATTAGTCAGCTGTTGAAAGGTACCCCATATCTCAGCTTAGGATAATTACTGCACTGATGTTTTTGCCAAAACAATCCAATAAATGAAATGAAATGAATTTCGTTTAACAAGACAAACCCAATAAATTCTCCCATCAACGATTCAAAAATTTGTAAATCGTTGTAATCAGCAGCAGTTTCTTAAACAACCGAGTTCCAAAAACTTCCAAAACAAACACAACAGCACTCAACAAAGCTCCAACCAACACAACGAACCAGGCCGGCATCAAATCCGAGTACGTGAGAATATCCGAGCTGGGATTCACCCCACCCGGCAGCGTCGAATTTGAGTACTTTAGATCCCCCTGAACAAACCACTCCTGGCGCCATCGACTCAGAATTCCCGACTCAAACAGGGCCTTTTGCACGAATCGAAAGTGAGGCTTGAGGGCACTCCGGACCGGCAGCGGGTAGAACCCGACGATCATCGCTAGCTTTTCGTCCATGACTTTGTACCGCGGCTGATTGCTTTCGTAGTCCCAGTTGACGGGGCGCTGAATCAGCAGCGATCCCACGACTCCATTCATCAGGTAGACGCTGGTTCCGTCGAGCGCGTTTGGGCCCTGATCGTGGTAGCTGTAGAGGAGTTTGAACATGGGGAAGCTGTCGGCTAGGAAACGTTCAGCTTTTACTTGGGTGACACTGTTGAGGACGTCTTGGAGGGTGGCTAATGACGCGACACGTGGTTTGTTGCTCATCAGCGAGATGATCTTGGTTTCGTACGCGTTGGAGATGAAGAAGAAGAGTGCGATTAGGGAGAGCATCACTAGCTTTTCGTTACGATCGGCTTGGTTGAGGCTGAATCGCTCGAAGCCACAAATCGGTAGCAGGATGGGATCGTTCTTGAAGGTGTTGGGGATCAGGAGGGAGACCAGCTTGATTGTTACCATTCCGATGAAGAACAGAATCCACAGTTCGGTTTGGAAGGGCTGCAGGAACAGCTCTGCGATGTTCAGGGATCTTCCACGCGGGGCGAGAAAGACGTTTTCGAGTGGGACTGGCTTGTCCAAGTAGTGTCGTATGAACTGCTCACCAGTTGCGGAATCGGCGAAGATATCGAACGGACAGTCCGGCTCGTAGGTCACGTTGTAGATGCAGTTGCTTTCGGAATCTTTTTCCTTGTTGATTTTGTATGGACAGACAAACTTTACATACTGCGGTGTAGTGTTGAGATATCTGGCAAACTCTTTGGCAAGAGTAACGTCAAAGCCCTGGCAGTTGTTTCCGATGCAAGCGTTTAGGAATCCGTTGAGAACACTGTAGCGGAGAGGTAATCCGTGCAGATATCGTGACTGATCCGGGAACATCTCGTCTGGAGTTTTGAACTTCCGAGTCCTGACGAATCTTCGAACGTGAATGTCTGGGAATATCATTGACTCCTCGACGACCGAAAGAAAGGCCACGTTGAAGAGCTGGCCGGTGGTGATTGACGACGAAAATGTTAGCACGGAAATCATTTTCGATTGAAAGCTGAGCAGTATTAGCACTCGGGTTTGACGATCCAAAAGTCCCAGCAGCGCACCGCAATTGGCCAGCACCGACGGATTGTGGCTGGTGAATTCGACATGAATGACGACTAGTGACGGACGGTTCCAGTTGAGCGTCTCTTCCGTCCACGGGAAGCGACTGTCGATGATGCGTCTTGGTATCCACTGCATCTCCAGTTGGACGGCGATCGCTTGCAGTAGTCCGCTTGTTCCGGGAGGATCACTGCAGGCATGGTACAGCCAGCAATCGAAGGTTCCAGTTTGGTTCGAGGCGAGGTGTTTGGTTAGGGAAGCGATGTAGGTGGCTAAGGTTTGGTGGTAATCAGAGGTTGATGTGAATCTGATCAGCAAGAGCACTACTACCAGAAATGGACTGATGGTGACCATGGTCTCGAATGGTGTGACACTCTCCATGGCAGACTCATCGAATTGCTTTGAGGTGTTGAATTTTTAAAGCTTTCAATCAACTAATGTGAGTGAGATGCATTTTACAGATTATTTTCAGATAGCCATTCCCTCTGTGACAATGGTCATCGCTGGTCGACTTTTACTGCTACTGCTACTGATACAATACGTAGGGTGCATTTCTTCAACCTCAAACTTCCAAAAAACCTTAGTCACCTACACCGTTTCCCTAATCGAATACCTCGCCTCGAAACAATCTGGAATCTTCGATTGTTGGCTGTATCATGCCTGCAGTGATCCTCCCGGAACAAGCAGACTGCTGCAGGAGATCGCCGTCCAACTGGATTGGATTCCACGACGCACCATCGACAGTCGCTTCCCGTGGTCAGATGATGCTTCGGAGTGGAAGACTCCTTCACTGGTTATAATTCACGTCGAGTTCACCAGCCACAAACCAGCTGTGATGGACAACGTTGGCGAATTGTTGGGTTTCCTTGACCGTCAGACAAAGATTCTGGTGCTGCTAAGTACTCGATCACGGTTGATTTCCGTGGTGACTTTCGCCTCGCCAATCACAACCGGCAAGCTGTTCAACATGGCCTTTCTGTCGGTCGATCAAGAGCTGCTGATATTCCCGGATATTAAAGCGGAACGATTCGCCAAATTTCGCAAACTTTGGGCTCCCGAAGCGATGTTTCCAGATCAGTCGAGGTATCTCCACGGGACTCCGCTGTGGTACAGCGTCTTCAATGGACTGTTGAACGCTTGCATCGGGAACAACTGCGCGGGATATGATGTGAGCGTTGTCGAAGAATTTGCGAGATATCTCAACACTACGGCGCACTACGAAAGATTCGTTTGCCCGTACGAAATTGATCGACGGCAAGAATCCGTTGCTGAATGCGTCTACAGTGTCATGATGGAGCCGGACTGTTTGTTGGATATATTTGCCGACCCATCAACGGCCATCAGTTACATGAAACACTATTTGGAGGAGCCAATTCCGTACGACAAAGTTCTGATTGCTCCACGTGGAAGGTCGCTGAACATCGCTGAGCTGTTCCTGCGACCATTTCAAACCGAATTGTGGATTCTGTTCTTCATCGGGATGGCATCGGTCAAGTTGATTTCCGTCCTGATCCCCAACACCTTCGAGAATGATCCACTCCTTTTACCGATTTGCGGCTTTGAGCGCCTCAACCTGAATCAAGCGAACAGGAAAGAAAAGGTGGTGATGATCTCCCTCATTGTACTGTTCTTCTTCGCCTCCAACGCGTACGAATCGAAGATCATCTCTCTGATGAGCAGCAAACCTCGTGTTACGGCGGTCACCACCATCCAGGACATCCTGGATACCGCAACCCCGGTCAAAGCTGGCTACATGTCGGAAGTGGAGTTCCCGATCTTCAAGTCGCTCTACATCTACCAAGAGGAGTCGCCGAACCAGCTCGACGGAACCAGCGTTTACCTGACGAATGGTGCGATCGCCGCCCACATGGTGCAACGTAAGGTCAACTGGGACTACGAGAGCAACCAACCGCGGTACAAAATTATGCAGGAGGTGCTGGCGCTGCTGATTGGATTCTACCCGATGCCCATCAGAAGTGCGCTCAAACCTCACTTTCGTTTTGTGTTGAAAGCCCTCCTGGAAGCGGGTATTCTGGACCGCTGGCGCCGCGAGTGGTTCAAACGAGGTGATTTGCGATACTCCGATCCGACGCAGGCGGGAGGCGTTAACCCGGGTTCGGATATTCTTAATTTTTCGGATTTGCTTCCGGCTTGGTTTGTTGTGCTGTGTGGAACGATGCTGAGTACAGCCGTGTTTGTTTTGGAAATGTTACGTTCGAATGGGAAATCGGTTAGCCAAAAAATCAGAAAAAAATGTTTTCAAAATTTCTCCCTTCTACTCGCGAGAACAAATCGGCCCTGACCTAGTATGTGATTGACTCAGGCAGGCCAATCGAGCTTTGTCACTCCAAGCTGATTCAAAGTCGTCTGCAATCGGTGAACAAGCGTAAACATTCACCCTACCAAACCAAAAATACACACATTCGCCACACTTTCGGTTTTTTGGATAAAAGCCATGTTTACATAATTTAAAGCAACCAGATGCGTTAGAAAGTAAACCTTTAACAAAATCAATCAGCACCCCACAAAGAACCGGCGCAGTAATCATCGCGTTGTAGATTTGGACCGAGAGATTGCCAAAAAGGGCGGGGTTTTTTTTCGATCTCGGGAGAGGGGGTAATAATCGCGTTCGCTGGTAAATCGCGGTCACAGCAATTTGTCCAAATTATTTCGATTATTTGATTTTGCGCTTAACCAAATCGGCGAGTTTTGGGGCTTAAACTGCGTTGATAGTTGGTTTATGAGGAAAAGCACCTAGTAGTGTTTGCATATTTCAAAATTGATGTACAGTAGAGAAATATAACTTTTAAATTAATTATAAACTATTTTTCTCAATGATGAAAAAATATGAAGAGGAAACTTTTTTTCAAGTTCTTCACCCACTAAGAATGTTCAAAATTGCTAAGCTGAATCGGAAATGAACAAAATCTAATTCAGTTTGTTGGAAAAATCCGTGACAGCCGTTGCGTAGGCAGGTCATAAAAGAGTAGATCATGTAAATAAAACAGAAAATAGTGTATCTCAATAAATAATTACCGCTGAATTTTCTCCATCATTTTATTTTTTTTTTTTTCGAACTGAACATACAACTGTAGACAAATCTCGTCAAGTACAATAAAACGCGTGCGATCAGTTTTTATCAATCAATAGAATCATTTATTCCCTCCACATGACAACACCAGATAAACAAAGTTGGGCTGTCAACGGCAGTCGAGGCTCGGCATTGGGGCCGAGTTCGAGTCCAGCGACGAATGCACAGTGGGCACATTCACATTTCCAGTCGTCACAATAGAATACAGAAAATTCAACGAACACATACTAAAAAACATCATCTTTTAAGTTTTTGCAAGTTTCATTAAAATTCCAACGCCCAAGGCTCCAAAAAAGTTGGAACGGTAACTTTAACTCAATGGTTCTCGGGCATTACTCAACCAATCAAGATGATTCTTCTTTCCAGTGATTTTTTAGGATGTCTAGATGATTCTAGATTCCGGGACCGTGGTGACCACGTCTTCCGTCGGATGGGGTAGTAAATGTTGGCCCCGGTCTAACCTAGAGGGTTAGGTCGTTAGCTCAATCCAGGTGTAGGAGTCGTCTCCCTGGGTCCTGCCTCGGTGGAGTCGCTGGTAGGCAGTTGGACATACATTCCAAAGGTCGTCAGTTCGAATCCCGGGGTGGATGGAAGCTGAGGTGTAAAAAGAGGTTTGCAATTGACTCAACAATCAAGCTTTCGGACACTTAGTTTCGAGTAGGAATCTCGCAATCGAGAACGCCAAGGCAATGCTATAGAGTGATTTTGCCTTCCTCACTGAGGTAAGGCTATAATCCTGCTCTAAAATTGAACTTTTTATTAAAAGCTCGAAAACCCACCTTGATGTATACATATCGACTCAGAATCGAAAACTGAACAAATGTCTGTGTGTATGTGTGTGTGTATGTGTGTGGGTATGTGTGTGGGTATGTGTGTGTGTATGTGACCAATAATGTCACTCAGTTTTCTCAGCACTGGCTGAACCGATTTTGACCAAACCAGTCGCATTCGACTTGATTTAGGGTCCCATACGGTGCTATTTAATTGTTTGAAGTTTCTATAAGTAGTTCAAAAGTTATGTATAAAAATGTGTTTTCGCATATTTTCGGAAGATGAATAAATGGCAGTAAACTGAACCAAACATCATCATGTTATACATCGTTATTTAGGTAATTGAAAGACCTTTCCAACGAGTTCACAACATTGAAGATCTGGCAACCCTGTCTCGAGTTATAATCACTTAAGTGATATTTATGTACTTTTTTGTAGCCGGATCTTACTTAAATGTATGTAAACAATGTCCGGATCCATCATCCGACCCATCGTTGGTTAGGTAATCGAAAGACCTTTCCAACGAGTCCAAAACATTTAAGATCTGGCAACCCTGTCTCGAGTTCTGACCACTTAAGTGATATTTATGTACTTTTTAGAAGCCGGATCTCACTTAAATGTATGTAAACTATGTCCGGATCCATCATACGACCCATCGTTGGTTAGGTAATCGAAAGACCTTTCCAACGAGTCCACAACATTGAAGATCTGGCAACCCTGTCTCGAGTTCTGACCACTTAAGTGATATTTATGTACTTTTTTTGTAGCCGGATCTTACTTAAATGTATGTAAACAATGTCCGGATCCATCATCCGACCCATCGTTGGTTAGGTAATCGAAAGACCTTTCCAACGAGTCCAAAACATTTAAGATCTGGCAACCCTGTCTCGAGTTCTGACCACTTAAGTGATATTTATGTACTTTTTTGTAGCCGGATCTCACTTAAATGTATGTAAACAATGTCCGGATCCATCATCCGACCCATCGTTGGTTAGGTAATTAAAAGATCTTTCCAACGAGTCTTAAACATTGAAGATCTGGCAACCCTGTCTCGAGTTCTGACCACTTAAGTGATATTTATGTACTTTTTTGTAGCCGGATCTCACTTAAATGTATGTAAACAATGTCCGGATCCATCATCCGACCCATCGTTGGTTAGTTAATCGAAAAACCTTTCCAACGAGTCCACAACATTGAAGATCTGGCAACCCTGTCTCGAGTTATGACCACTTAAGTGATATATATGTACTTTTTTGTAGCCGGATCTCACTTAAATGTATGTAAACAATATCCGGATCCATCATCCGACCCATCGTTGGTTAGGTAATCAAAAGACCTTTCCAACGAATCTACAACATTGAAGATCTGGCAACCCTGTCTCGAGTTATAACCACTTAAGTGATATTTATGTACTTTTTTTGTAGCTGGATCTTACTTAAATGTATGTAAACAATGTCCGGATCCATCATCCGACCCATCGTTGGTTAGGTAATCGAAAGACCTTTCCAACGAGTCCACAACATTGAAGATCTGGCAACCCTGTCTCGAGTTCTGACCACTTAAGTGATATTTATGTACTTTTTAGAAGCCGGATCTCACTTAAATGTATGTAAACTATGTCCGGATCCATCATCCGACCCATCGTTGGTTAGGTAATCGAAAGACCTTTCCAACGAGTCCAAAACATTGAAGATCTGGCAACCCTGTCTCGAGTTCTGACCACTTAAGTGATATTTATGTACTTTTTTTGTAGCCGGATCTCACTTAAATGTATGTAAACAATGTCCGGATCCATCATCCAACCCATCGTTGGTTAGGTAATTAAAAGACCTTTCCAACGAGTCCTAAACATTGAAGATCTGGCAACCCTGTCTCGAGTTCTGACCACTTATGAGCCCTTGAGTGATATGTGTGTTTTTTTGGATCAAATTTGTGTCCAAATCCATCATATTACATATCACCTATTGTTGGAAAAGAGTGAGGAAGGCACCAACCACATAGGTGGATTAAGTTAGTTTTTTTTATTATTTTAGATTATTCTAGAACTTTGCAGAACTTAATTTGATCAAATCTGTAATTTTTTGGAACGATGTTTTCGGTCGCAGAAATCACAGAATTGTTCAAATCAAGTTCTGCAAAATTTTAGGATCATTATTAGGGTTAGTGAATTTTTTTTATTAAACTCAAAAAGGAATACAAATAATCTTATGAACTACTCTAAAAATTAGCGAGTGAATACCCTGGTTTAATTACTAATATAAGGTTAGTGATTTTTGACGATTTCGTAGACGGCGTGAAATTCGTAAAATTTATCAATTTTCTTAAATATTTTTTTTTAATAAGGCCGTTGCAAATATTTTTCAAAGTTTTTTTTTTTAAATATATTAATTTCAAAAGAAATAGAAGTCTAATCAACTGAGAACAATCTCAAATGCCTTTTTCTGCATTGGTAATCATATTTAACATGTTTGGACTCGTTTAAATATATTTTAAACTTTTATGAAATTACAATGTACTGCACCGCAAAAAAAAATTCTCTCAAAAATAAGATTTTCGTAAGTATTTAGAAATTTTGGAAATCAATTATTGCAAAACAAGTGGACAGCTGTATGATGCATTTTAAAACACTTTTTTCATTCAAATGTAGACACCCCCCACCCCCCCCCCCCCCCTTCGACTTTGATCAGAGTCGAGGGACATAAACTTCAAAAAATATTTGCAAAGGCCTAACAACTTAATAAAAATGTCATCTTAAAAGACTATTCAATAAATGTTATTAGTTTTCTATTAAAAAGCTTGAATACATATGTATGTCAAGTTGATATGAACAATTTGAAGAATTGTTCAAATTGTTGAGTTTTTTCAGAAACTAACTAAATTTAGTAATATTTTCATTCGCTGTATTAAACATTTTACTGATATTTTATTTTTAAGGCATAGTTTTGAAAGAATTTAAAGAAAAATCATGCTTTGTTATAATCAAAAAATGGAGAGCATTATTTATCATTGGAATCACATTTAAAAAACATATGGAAATGTTTTTGCCTGTTTAATGTTAACGATACTTGTTTATTTGGGTGTTGTATTTGGGGTTTGGGTCCCTTGAAAGTTAAAAAATACGACTTGTTTTGTTTTCTTTTCTCATTTAGAATAAAAATTTAGATTTGGTTAAAAATTATATTATTTTTGCAAATAGATTTTTGATTTATTTTTTTAAAAATTGAGCTAAAACCAAACTAAAACTCTTAAAAAATATGTGGGTAATTCTCTACAACTCACACGAAATCGGGAAAAGTTGCCCCGACCCCTCTTCGGTTTGCGTTAAACTTTGTCCTAAGGGGTAACTTTTGTCCCTGATCACGAATCTGAGGTCCGTTTTTTGATATCTCGTGACGGAGGGGCGGTACGACCCCTTCCATTTTTGAACATGCGAAAAAAGAGGTGTTTTTAAATAATTTGCAGCCTGAAACGGTGATGAGATAGAAATTTGGTGTCAAAGGGACTTTTATGTAAAATTAGACGCCCGATTTGATGGCGTACTCAGAATCCCGAAAAAACGTATTTTTCATCGAAAAAAACACAATTTTTTTTTAAATTCTCCCATTTTCCGTTATTCGATTGTAAAAAATTTTGGAACATGTAATTTTATGGAAAATTTAATGTACTTTTCGAATCTACATTGACCATTTGAACAAAATTTTTCATTCTAAAATTTCGTGTTTTTTCTAACTTTGCAGGGTTTTTTTTAGAGTATATCACGAGTTATCGCGATTTCACAAAAAAAAGTTTTGAAAAAGTTACTTTTTGCGTTTCTCTTTGTTTCGTCGTCCGTGTCTGTCGCGGGTGACCATGAATGGTCATGATCGATGACGACCAACTTTTTCAAAACTTTTTTTTTCGTAAAATCGCGATAACTCGTGATGTTTATAAGCAAACCCCTTATGTCTATATATCAAAATTTTTGAAATTGTCTGCTCTACAACTTTGTACAACATTGTTACACTCTAAAAAATAACCCTGCAAAGTAAGAAAAAACAAGAAATTTAAAAATGAAAAATTTTGTTCTAGATGAAAAATTTACCCTTCTGGGTCAATGTAGATTCGAAAAGTACATTAAATTTCCTATAAAATGACATGTTCCAAATTTTTTTACAGTCGAGTAACGGAAAATGTGAGAATTTTAAAACTTTTTTAGTTTTTTTTTCGATGAAAAATACGTTTTTTGCGGAATTCTGAGTACGCCATCAAATCGGGCGTCTAATTTTACATAAAAGTCCCTTTGACACCAAATTTCTATCTCATCACCGTTTCAGGCTGCAAATTATTGAAAAACACCTCTTTTTTCACATGTTCAAAAATGGAAGGGGTCGTACCGCACCTCCGTCACGAGATATCAAAAAATGGACCACGGATTCGTGATTAGGGACAAAAGTTACCCCTTAGGACAAAGTTTCACGCAAATCGAAGAGGGTTCGGGGCAACTGCTGTGTGAGTTGGCGGAGAATTACCATGTTTAATGGGCTAAATGTCGCAGAAAATTCAATTAATTTTACTTTACTGGACAAGATTGTTAAATCTTGCTTTGATATGAAATTAAATAAAATGTAAAATGCTATAACAGAAGCAAATAAGCGAAAACATTTAAGCTTTAGCTATTAAAAGAGCAGTTCAGTAAATGAGAATACGCGTGCCCTACATTTTGTATCAAAATATATATAGAGTCCTTCTATAAACCAGGAGGATTTTTTTTAAAGATAGAAGATTTTTTTTGAGTCGCATTCAAATTTAATGAAGATTTTTTTAGTTTATTTAAGAATAATATATAATGAAGCATAAAAAGTAGTTTCTGTGATTTAAACATAAGATTTTAAGAGTTATTTGAACATTTTTTAAGTTCCTCGAAATTTGCGTGGAATTGGGTGTTTTGAAATTGTGGTCCCCGTGATATTTGCAATTTTTTAGCGTAAAAAATCACTAAGCCTTATGAATAATTTTACATTCTTTTAAATCACTGGAAACAAAAGAATCATCCAGATTGGTTGAGTAATGTTCGAGAACCAGCGAGTTGAAGTTACCGTTCCGATATTCAATGTACAAAAATAAAAAATAGGAAAAACATATATTTGTTTCTGATTTTACTATCCGAAGTCCCATACAAACCTTCGATCAATCGTTTTTTT